>NC_056741.1:1433584036-1433589036 GCF_019279795.1 Protopterus annectens
GCTTACAGAGGGATCTAGTCAAAGAGTTGGGAGATACCCTCCAGGGTACTACAGATGCTGCTGTCTCGGATAAGGTTACAGCACAGCTCAATACCCTTACATCTATTGTAAACTTGTCCATGAGGCTCATCTCGTATGCAGCCGAAGGATCGAGTAGAGCTGCGGCTTCAGCGATTGCTCTTCGTAGACAATCTTGGATGCGCCTATGCTCCTTTGCGGAAGCCTTCAAGTCTTCCTTTATTAACGCCCCCTTTGATGGTGCCACTCTCTTTGGCCCCAAAGTAAAGGAGACCCTGACCCGGTGTGAGCAAGAGGGAAAGACTCTGTCTGCTGTCTGAGTCCGTTTTTCCACTTCATCCAGACCGTACCCCAAAGGGCAACGAGGTGGGAAAATGTGGTTTCGTAAACTCCAACGTTCTTTCCCAAGCACACAGGGTGATGCCCCCTCTAGAGGCAGGGGAGGGGGGCAGAAGTGGAAGACGTCGCCCTGGCGGCAGAGGGGGTCCGCAGAACCAAGGCGACAGGGATACTATCCCTGGGAAGCCTTTCCAGCACTCCTGAGAGGAGGCCCGACTGTCCTGCTCTGGAGGCAGTCGGGGGTCGCTTAGCTTTATACCCTCAGGCCTGGCAAAGTCTTACTTCAGACAATTGGGTAAAAAGCATTATTACCACAGGTTACAAAATTCCATTTCTACTTCCCCCGTTACCACAGAAAAGATTCCTAGATGTACCACCCCATCTGCGAGAACCTGCAGCTATAGAAATTTCAAAGCTGCTGAAAAAAAGAGTCATCCAACCAGTCCCGGCGGACCAAAGAGGATCAGGGGACTGGAGGCCAATTCTGGACCTAAGCAATCTCAATACCTATGTGAAGAAAGAAAAGTTCCGGATGGTCATGCTTCAATCGATCCTTCCGTTCTTACAGAAGGACGACTAGATGTGCTCAGTAGATCTCAAGGACGCATACTACCACATCAAAATGGCCAGAGCATCCAGAGATCACCTGTGCTTCCGGCTGGGAGCCAGCCACTTTAAGTTTCGGGCCCTGCCCTTTGGTCTAACCTCAGCCCCCAGGGTTTTCACCAAATGCATGGCAGTGGTAGCGTCTCACTTGAGACGCCTAGGATTCCGGGTGTTTCCATATCTGGACGACTGGCTCCTTACTGCCACCACCGAGCGTCGACTGATACAGGCCAGGGACTACACACTCAGCCTTTGTGTTCACCTAGGGATTTCGATAAATTTAGAAAAATCTGCCTTACAGCCATCACAGCATATTTCATTTATAGGGGCAGATTTGGATACCCGTTCCTTGCTTGTAAGACTTCCCTCCGCAAGAATAGCTTCCCTACAAAAATACATCTCTCTCCTTCTGTTGTCCAAGAAATCCCCAGCCAAATTAGTTCTGAAAGTCTTGGGACTCATGTCAGCTTCCCTCATTGCAGTTCCCATGGGAAGACTACACATGAGAGTTCTCCAATGGCTGCTGTTCGCACAATGGTCGTTCCAACCATTACTGCTGACACACGAAATTCACATTACAAACACCTGCAAAGCACACCTGTCTTGGTGGTTACAGAATCGCAATCTCATCGGCGGCCGACCGTTTGTGTTACCCACACCAACAGCCAGAGTGACCACGGACACTTCCCTGATAGGGTGGGGGGGGCATCTTTCAGGGACAGACAGTCCAAGGCGAATGGACCAATCTAGAGTACAACCTGCACATCAATGTCCTGGAGATGAGGGCAGTGTTTCTAGTGTTGCAACACTTCTCCTCCCTTCTACCTCTAGGGACTATTGCAGTTCAAATGGACAATATGTCCGTAGTTTGGTACATAAACAAACAAGGAGGAACCAAGTCTTAACAGTTGTGCAGAGAGGCCGTGAGAATTTGGCAATGGGCAGAGTCCACGGGTCGCTTTCTGATAGCAACGCACATCCCGGGGTTATCCAACGTTATAGCAGACAGGTTGAGCAGAGCCATCCTGTTACCTCACGAGTGGTCCCTCAACCAGATAATAGCGGAAATGATATTCCGCAAGTGGGGCCAGCCTTGCTGCGATCTGTTTGCGTCTCCAATGAACGCCAAATGCAGAAGCTACTTTGCCCTGTTACCACCTCCAGGGGATGTCCCCAGGGAAGCTCTGATTCACGATTGGCCCCCGGGTCTCCTGTACGCTTTTCCCCCTATACCTCTGATACCGAGATTTCTCCAGTAAGCCAAGGATCTAGAAAGGACTGTAATTCTCATTGCCCCATTCTGGCCTCGTCAGATTTGGTTTCCCTTTCTTCAAGCACACCAAATACGGGAGCCCTGGATTCTGGACCCGGTGCCAGACCTACTGACTCATTCGTCAGGAGCTCCCCACCCGTCGCTCCTGTCCCTCAGACTAGCAGCTTGGCTGCTCCGCTTCCCTTCTTAGCCAGGTCTGATCTTCTCTCTCCGGCAGTTCAAGACATTCTAGTAGCCTCTCATAAGGCTTCCACTACAAACATTTACACTAGTAAGTGGAAACGTTTTGTATACTGGGCGACTGCACAGCATTTAGATCCCTTAATAGCTCCGCTAAACATAGAGTTCCTATCCATGCTGTTTCACCAGGGAGCCTCTACTGCCACCTTAAAAGTTCAGTTGGCTGCTATTTCCAACTTTCATGTAGGAGAGAATGGAGCACCTATTATGGCTCATAGGCTTTGTAAAGCCTTTTTGAAAGGATCCTTTCATCTTAGACCACCAGTCAGGTTTCCTACAACTCCGTGGAATCTAAACCTCCTCTTATCCCAGCTAATGTTACCACCTTTTGAACCAGCTTCTTCCTGTTCCTTAAAGTTCTTGTCCTGGAAAACTGTCTTTCTGGTAGCTATCACCTCAGCCAGACGAGTGTCGGAACTTCAAGCTCTTTCCATAAAACAGCCATATTTAATATTTCATCCGGACAGGGTATCTTTACGCACCAACCCTTCTTTCCTCCCCAAGGTTTGTTCAGTGAACAACATTAATCAATCCATTGAGCTTCCCAAATTTTTCAAAAATCATTCCAATAAGCTGGAGTATATGTTGCACAAGTTGGATGTTCATAGACAATTCAGATTCTATCTAGATAGAACAAAAGATCATAGGAAAGCAGACCAGCTCTTTATAGCCTTTGCGGACAACAAAAAGGGCATGGCAGTGACGAAGCGTACTCTCTCCAAATGGCTGACTGATTGTATTACCTTCGTTTATGCTGCTTCTAGTCAGAGTTTGCCCACCAAACCAAAAGGACATTCTACTAGATCAGTTTCTACATCTTTGGCTCATGCAGCCCGCCTACCTTTGGACACTATTTGTGCGGCCGCCACTTGGTCTAAACCACATACGTTCATCACTCATTATAAAGTGGATAGGATTTCCAGGGACAGAGCAACCTTTGGTTCCACTGTGCTCAGGAACGTTCTTCCGTGAGTCTCTCAGGGTCACGGAGCTAGGGACGCTACCCATGTGTAAGAACAAACGGCGAGATTGAACACTCTCACATAAAGAAGTTATGTTCTTACCATAACGTTCCATGTGGAGTGTTCAGCTCGCCTTTGTTCTTACATTCCCACCCTCCCACCCTCAGGTCAGGAAGAAAGTCCAGTTTAGAGGTCTGGTCTGTTATCTCCCACTGCTGGTCTCTCTCTGTAGTGCTACTGGTTTCAGTTACGCTCCTACTGTATATGTATGTATTGGATGTTTACATTATTGTTGCTGGATCTGGTGCTGTTTTGCAAACTAGATCTGAGGTAAAGACAGAGGGAATTGTGGGAGGTAGGTTGGTCTCGAGCTTCTTCTGGATGCAGAGCTTTGCTAAGCGGCCGGGGCTCCGACACCCATGTGTAAGAACAAAGGTGAGATGAACACTCCACATGGAATGTTATGGTAAGAACATAACTTCTTTTTATAGACAATTGAGTGGCGGAGCTATGGGCACTAGTTGTGCGAATAGCTACGCCAATCTGGTTATGGCAGCTTTTGAGATCAAGTTCATTATGGGTGATCCACATATCCTATTTTTAAAGAGGTTTGTGGATGACCTGTTTTTTGTTTGGAAAGGATCGATTGAATCGTTGAATGATTTCTACCAGAAATTAAATAGCAGCAATTTTTTGAAATTTACTATGAAGTTTTCTTATGACAATATTGATTTTTTGGATGTCAATATATTTTTAGACGAAGGCAGGGTAATTACCAAGGTCCATCGTAAAGCATGTTATAAACCCTCATACCTCCATAGGGATAGCATGCATAGTCCGCACATTTTCGGTAATATTGTAAAGGGACAGGCAGTGCGCCTCTCCAGGCTGTCTAGTACAGAATGCCTGTTCAAGGGAGAATTAATGTTGTTGGAGGAAGGTTTAATAGGACGTGGATATTCTATACAAGAAATCCATAAGGTGTATACAAAAATGAATCAGTTAAGGTCTAGTAGAGCACAACCTTACTTTTCTGGGTCAGAAAAACCAATACAGAGAGAGGGACAAAGACCTAGATATGAATCTTTTTTGGTTCCATATGGTCATAATGTGGATATAGTGAGAGAAGCAGTGAGTAGGAATTGGAATATCCTCATTACGGATGAACGGGTGAAGGAGATGGTTGGGGAAAGACCGAATTTTACATACAGTAATATGCAAAATTTGAAACAACTGCTTTGCTATAATCAAATCCAGTACCATACACCCTCTATAACCCCTATATCTCTTTTGAGGACAAGTAGATGTGGGGCTTGTCCACAATGTGATTATATAGATGTATCCCACTATTTCAGACACCCAGACACGGGCAAACTATGGGAGATCAGAATCCCATCTGATTGCAACAGTAGAAATGTGGTCTATGTTGCACACTGTACACGATGCTTCCACTTCTATGTGGGCAAAACGAATAGGTCATTGAGAGAACGCATCAGGGACCACATCTACTGTTTGAATAGGGGAGATCAATATAGTGCATTGGCTAAACATACTCTGGAATT
>NC_056741.1:1433594036-1433709036 GCF_019279795.1 Protopterus annectens
ACTGCAATTAGGGATATAGACAACAGTCAAGAGGGGGCCAGAATTTATTGGAGAAAACTGGCAAAGGAACCAAGGTATTGGGCACAATTAACTAGAAAGGGAAAGATGGCAGAATGGGAAGATGCCAAGAATTTATTTGGACTGCAGGTTAGAGACTTTTATACCTTCCAGCCAAGATAAAAATACTTTTTGCCAATGAGATGAGAACCTTTAATGACTTAAAAGTAATGTCTTTCGGCTTTTCCCGGTTAGGGGTTCGCCACAGCTGAACTCTGGTCTGCTCATGATTGGCAGTGGATTTTTATGGTGCCGAGTTGCCAGCCCAACGCCCAGCTTTCAAGGAAGGCACACCCATTCATGCACACACCTACCTGCATGTCTTTAAACATCATTCGACCGCAGGGAGGACGGGTAGACTACGCACAGAAGGAGTTCCAGCTGAGAATCGAACAGGAGAACCTCTTGCTGTGAGGCGACAACGTTAACCACTGCACCTTTAGCTGAAGCTACTATATTCATCAAAAACAATGACATAGTGTGTATCCCAGAAGAAATGGAATGGATGGCCCCTACTCTTAAAAGAATAAAAGAAACAAATCCTTGGACTGATGCTAGAAAGAAGAAACAAAAAACTGATTCAAAGATAAAACTCTTACAACATCATCTCTCAAAGTATCAACTGATCACTTCATAGGTTCATAGGTTCATAGGTTCATACTAGGCTATCTGCCCGAGGGCATTTACAAGCCTAGCCCATAGTTTTGTGGCTTACGCCACCCCTTTAGTATGGGGAACTATACCCATTATTTTGCTGTGCCTCTGTTGAGCAGTGACACTGAGGTAATCCCTGGGGTATATCTGTGATCTCCCATCCATTGGTCAAGATTTCTCTTGAACAAGGCCAGCGAGGTGCTCTGCCTCACATATACCGGGATTTTATTCCACAGCATAGGGAGTCTTTGGGTGATGAATCTATCCCTCCAGCACGTCCTATTAATAGCCGTGTCGAGGTTTAAGTCTCCCGCCCTTGTGACTCTGACGGATCTAGATTTTTTGAGGTGAAGCATATTCATCAAATCTGGGTTTGACATGGCCTTGTATGTTAGGCAAAGGTCACCTCTGAGCAAGCTGGCGACTGAATAGAGCTGGAGTTCTTTCAGTCGGGCAGCATAGGACAGATGTTTGAGACCCTTTATCCTTTTGGTGAGGAACTTTTGTGGCCTCTCCAGCTGCTGCAAGTGTCGGGTCAGATACATTCCGAATGGGGCATTGTACTCAATCATTGGTCTGATGAGTGATGAGTATAGGGAGACTATGACCTCCCTTGATCTAGATGAGAATCCCTTCATGATAAGGTGGGCAATGTAGAAGGTCTTCCTAACTACTTTAGCTACATGGGTGTCGAATGACAGACTACTATCAACCTGGGTCCCCAGGTCCCTGATAACTTCTTCTGTGCTCAGTGGATTGCCACCTATTTGGTAGCTAGGGGTAACCTTGTTTTTTTCCGAAGGGTATGACTATGCATTTTTTGGCATTTAACTTTAGGCCATGGCTCTGGCACCAGTTATCCGCTTCTGTGAGACCCTTCTGAAGGATATCTGTGTCAGATGTGTTTTCTACTATGGCGCCCAGTTTGCAGTCATCTGCAAACTTTGTCAGCCATAACCCTCCTGTGTTTGCTAGTACTTCAGAAAAGTAGATGCCAAACAAGAGTGGGCCCAGGACTGAGCCCTGTGGTACACCACTTGTGACAGGCTTTGAGTCTGACATGGCGCCAGCAACTCTGACCCTGTGGGTTCTGTCACTCAGCCAGTTTGCAACCCATCTTGTGATGTATGGGTTAACATTTAAGCTGATGAGTTTTTCAATGATACCCGAGTGGGGTATTGTATCGAAGGCCTTCGCCAGATCGAGGTAGGCTGTATGGACTGCCTTTCCCTCATCAATGGCTTTGGTGACTGTTTCAAAAAGTCAACCAAGTTTAGAAGGCATGATCTGCCTTTGACAAAGCCAAACTGGGATGGATCCAAAGTCTGCAAATTCCCTATGTCTTTATTTATGAGGTCCATTATGATCCTCTCCATGGCTTTGCAGATAAGGCTTGTCAAGCTAATGGGCCGGTAATTTCCAGGGTCGGTGGAGGCACCGCCTTTGTGAAGTGGGACCACAGTTGCAGTGCGCCACTCCTGGGTGCGTATCCAGAGGTAAGACTATGATTAAACAGCTGTCCTAGCTGTGGGTTTAATTCCTCGTTGAGTTCGTGGAGCACACAGCCGGGGACACCATCAGGTCCCATGGATGCTGTGTTTTTGCTTTGGAGAGAGCAGTTCTCACTTGGGCGTTGGAGATGTTTGGGGGCTGCAATCGCTTGGTATAGATATCTCTCCTTTTGGGGAGGGGAGAAGTTTGCACTGAACCTGTCAGCCAGTATGTTGGCAATGTCTGTAGGATCAGTAATCTTCACATCATTTTGAACTAGTTCTGAGCATATCTGGGAGTTTCCTCCCAGGTTTCTAACATAGCTAAAGAAGGCCTTATGATTGTCTTTTGAGTCTTTAGCTATTTTTCTCTCAAAATTTGCTTTGGATGATTTTATGAGAGCTCTTAGTTTTTACTTATAGTGATCAAGGGTGTCTTACCTTTTAAGGATTTTGCTCTATCTTGTAGTAGCTTCCTCCTTTTGTTGTAGAGTTTGTTTATGGCTGGGGTCCACCAGACTGGACGCTTGCCTTTGGTACAAAGAGTCTTTGTTTTGCTTGGGATTGCCTTATCCATGCAGTCCTGCAGGTGCTGGTAGAAGGCATTTGTAAGTGATTCAGCGGCTTGAGTACTGTTTTCTGCCGGCTCGGGGCCTTAAAGGAGACCACACTAGTCTTTAGAAGTGTGAAGTCGGCTTTCGAGAAGTTCTTTACTGTGGTCTTTTTTATTTCAGGTGGGGGTGGGATGAGGACCTCCAGCGAGATTAGTTTGTGATCTGATCTCACCAGTGAGGGGTATACTTCCGGTGTTGAACATTGTGCTCCCATGTTCGTGATGATGAGATCAAGTATGTTTTCTCCTCTTGTGGGGATGGTGACTAGTTGTTCCATGGCATTTGAGTTTATGAATTCCAGGAACTTTTGGGCTAGGGTGTTTGGGCTTGTCATCTGTTTTTATTTAAAAAAAAAAGGGTTTCTTAAACAACTTCGGAACAGTAATGATGTAATCAGAATGTTCAAAGAGTCTAACAATTCTTCACAAACAAAGGTAGGTCAAGATGGGTAACTATTTACATTATATATAAGCCAAACAAAGCAACATATAATACAAACATACAAATTTATATTCCCCTACTTGAACACTATGAATACTTATCTTGTTCAGTTTTCAATGATTTTACTTATAATAATTTAAGTAATTAATTAAACAGTTCAACAAGGTACCATTCAGAATTCAGACTTAAATGTAACAAATTATCATCATATACAATAACAGTAACAATAGAGTGTTGTGAAAAATAAATGCTGTCATGGAGACTAGTGCCTTCTTCATTTAAAGTAGGATTTAAAAATGTCATGTATATCCTGGTTAAATAATAGTAGCAAGCTCTTAGTACAAATGTCATTATTCTTCTGTCTAAACATAATTAATATCAATTATGGCAGGTATCACAGCTTCGAGTGCTGGTTTGATTGAGCCTGACATGGTGTATGTGGATGCAGCTGTGTCTGGCAGCTGTTATATGTTGCCGTTTTCGTCTCTGGGAAGTTGTGGCTTGTGATCGAAGTTTACTGATGCTTGTAAATTAGTAAGGGATATTTGGTGTTTTTGCCTGAATCCAGGGAAGGAGTTGAATAGAACTGTGATTCAGGATATTTTGGCAGATAATGGCTTGTCTGTACATCTGCTGAGTGAGAAGTGGGAGGGCTGGAGGAGTGTGTTGTCGCTTGTTGTGGTGGTTTGTTGGGAAGGTTTTTTTTTTTTTTTTTTTTTTTTTTTTTTTGTTATCTGTTTGCTCTCTGTTCTTTTCCTGGCTGATGCCTCGCTGAAAGGGAGGGAATTTAGGCTTGAAGTTGCAGTGAAGTGAAGGTTTGCTTCAGGTGCATCGTGAGCCTATGGTATGCAGCACACAGACACACTTAACAGAAATAGACACTTCTAGGTTGCTATGGTAATGGAGACAAAGTGACAGTAATGCTTAACTGCTCTGAGGAGCCTCAGAGATTATTCTCGGCAATGACGTTTTTGGTTTTAAAAAATGTATATATATATATATATATATATATATATATATATATATATAAAATAAAATAATAAGGGCTGTTTAAAACCACATGTACACACATTGATGGTCTCCCAACACTTTGTTTAGCTCATTAAGTTGATTCTTGATAAAAAAGTGAAAAAAATTTAAATAAAATAAGTGCAATTTTATATTTAAAATGTATTTTGGTCCAGACACATTAAGGACTTACATAAAAGTGGAAGTCTGAGTTATTGTGAAAGACTGAAAGTACTTGGTCTTGCAGTGGGCTGGGAAGCGAGCTTGCTCGGACATGTTGGGCATATTGGGGAAAGCTCATTCTAGGGGTGTTTGGGGTCGCCGGGAAGTGCTGGAGAGTCATTGGATTTCCTTTGTGGAAATATCTTTGGGAATGGAGGTTGTGTTGAGTGATTCATTGGCAGAGTGCCCACTGCATTGAACGGGCTGGTAAACTGGAACAGGACATATTGGTTTGGATATTTTGAGAACAGCCTGGAAACACACCACATGAATTAATGAATGGCATTCTGGCAAAACAGGATGGGCATTATTGCACGTGCTTGAAGTACTGATATGTGTGTATGTAAGGATAGAAATATACTTATAACAAATAAGAAACTAGAAGGGTCTCATCATTTAAAGACTATGGACTGTATAAACATGCTTGGAAGGAGATAATAATAAGAATAAACATTACAGCTTGTGGTCTCTCAAATAACTAAGCAACAGTCAAAAAAACATACATACAATATAGTTATGTAATGTATGAATTTATTAAATCTAGACATAAAATATATAATCATCATATAAGATGAAGCAGTCTGCTACATTTATATATTAAAGACAGGATTTAATAACATGGACTTGTGTATAATAACACTATTGTCTTAACTTGTCCTAAATGACATTCACTACATTGAACATCAAGGGGAAGCTTGATAATTTTCTTATATAAGTAAATATGCATAACGAGTCATGTAATTGCTTTAACTTGAATTGTAGTTTTTGTAACCCATCTTGACCACATATAGTACTTAAGCTGTTAACACATCAAACTGACAAAGTTGTTCAAGAGAAGCAATAGAAGCCTCAACATGAAATGTCACAGAATGTAACAATCATATTCTGAACAAATAGTATTTAATTGACAATAGGTACTCAGTTTAATAACATGGGCTTGAGTATAACAACACTACTGTTTTAACTTCTCATAAATGACATATATTATACTGAACATCAAGGGGAAGCGTGATGATTTTCTCATATAAGTAAATGTGCATAACGAGTCATATAACTGCTTTAACTTGATTTGTAGTTTTGTAAAACATCTTGACCATACATAATACTTAAGCTGTTACCAAGGTAAAAAGAAGTTATGTACTTACCATAATGTTCCATGTTTGTAGTCCATCTCGCCTACATTCTTGCTGGATGGGTTCGGAGCCGATCCTCGACTCCAACTCGGACGATAGTAAAGCTCTAGAGCTTTTACTGGATCGAGGCTATCCCCTATCCCATGATACATCATGACAGTTCCCCAGATCTTGTTTGCAAGAAAGTAACTACATACATAATAGTAATTATACTATCAATAACTATGTACATACAAACAAAGGTACTTTGTATTACTATTGATGCCATGTGGACAGACAACTATAACAAGGTCAGACAGCATAATGGATAGTCCACCAGTTCCTCCAGGATACAGGAAGGGGGAAGGAGGATGGGATGCAAGAATGTAGGCGAGATGGACTACAAACATGAACGTAATGGTAAGTACATAACTTCTTTATGTTATGTAGTCCTATCTCGCCGTAATTCTTGCTGGATGGGACAGCATCCCCAGCACCTTTATCCCGGGTGGCTCAAGCAAAGAGACTCTTCAGCACAGTGGACCCAAAGGATGACCTGTTCTGGGAGGCCAAATCCAATTTGAGTGACAAAGGCATGAGGTCTTGCCCAAGTAGCTGCTGCACAAATGGTATCAATTGGGAGTTTTGATCTGAAGGCATATGAAACTTATACTGCTCTAGTTGAATGGCCTTTTACTTTAGCAGGTAGTTGTTTGCCAGCCTTTTTGTAAGCAAATGAGATGCAGTCTGAAAGCCATTTAGACAGAGTAACCTTGGAGACGGGCAAGCCTTTATTTTTGTCTGAGAAGGAAACAAACTGATCCAATTTCTGGAAATCTTTAGTCCCATGCAGGTAAAATTGGAGAATTCTATGAACATCTAATTGGTGTAGTCTCTATTCTGATTTATTACTGAAATTTGAGAAGAATACTGATAATTCAGTAGTTGTGTTTAGATTATGTTCTGAACATATCTTAGGGAGGAAGGCAGGATTAGTTCTTGGGGAGACTCTATCCTTATGGAATATAATATAAGGAGGTCAAATGGTCAGGGCTTGCAATTCTGAAACCCTCCTAGCAGATGTTATAGCAACTAAGAACAATGTCTTCCAAGACAACAATTTCAAGTCAGATGAAGAAGACGGTTCAAAAGGTGGAGAAATCAATGAGGCCACAACTAAGTTCAAGTCCCAGGGCTCCGGAGGTTGCCTGATTGGAGGTCTGAAAAGGGGGATGCCTTTTAAAAAGGTTTTGCATAAAGAGTGGGACATAATCAGATTTCCCATGTTCCCAAAATGATAATTAGAGATGGCAGCTAACTGAACTCTAATGCTAGAAGCTGCAGCTCCTTCTTAAAAAAACAGATGCAAGGAAGGACGTAATAGACTCTATAGGAGCTGAGTAGGGATCAATGCCTTGTTTAGCTACCCAAATGGAAAACCTTTTCCATTTGCTGGAATATAATTTCCTGGTGGAAGGTTTGTGGAAAGAAATGAGAATGTATTCAACATTAGGAGAAAGGGTATATACCTGGCTATTCTTGGAACTAGAGCAGCCATGCTGTCAGTTTCAGGGTTTGATTGGTAGGATGGAACTGTCCTGATTGATGAATCAGAAGGTCTGGAGAAGGTTCCAGAATCCATGGTTCCTCCAAGAGATAGTGCCACAGGAAGGGGAACCAGACTTGGCGAGGTCAGTAAGGAGCAATGAGGATCAGGGTACTCCAACAGTTTTGCTTTCTGAATCACTTTTGGTATGAGAGGAAAGGGTGGAAAAGCATAAAGAAGTCCTGGAGACCAATTGTGGACCAGAGCATCCCTGAGTGACATCCCCGCCTGGATGGGGAATGAGGGTAAAGTAGTTGCTGCATTTGGTGATCATGTACATGGCAAATAGGTCGCAGCAAGGATGGCCCCATTTGTGGAAAATCTCTTCTGCAACTTCTGTTTTCAGGGACTGCTCATGAGGCATCAGAATTGCTCGACTCAGTTTGTCTGCTATCACACTGGACTTTGCTACCAGAAAGCGTTGAATGTCCATCGCCCATCTCCACACTCTTTTTGCCTCTCGACAAAGTGGGTAAGACTTGGTTCCCCCCTTGCTTGTTTATGTACCACACTACAGACATGTTGTCTGACTGAATCGCAGTTGTCCAAGTGGGAAGAGAACTGTGAAGTGCTTGCAGCGCATGTAGCACTGCTCTCATCTCCAGAACATTTATGTGCAAGTAGTTTTCGTGATCCTGCCAGATAATGCCCCCCCCCCCCCATGCTATCTGAGAAGCGTCTGTGGTCAAGACTGCATTTTGTTAAGGGAAAGCAAGAGGACAAGCTAGATTAAGCTGATCTGTATGTAACCACCATGTCAGATCCTTCTTGCAGGAGTTTGTGATGAGTATTTGGTGCGACAAGGGTAGATCCTGCATTGACCACTGGGCAAATAGTAGCCACTGAAGTACTCTCATGTGTAGAAGGACTAGGGGAACTAAAAGAATGGTGTATGCCATAGTCCCTAGAATTTGAAGAACTATCCTGGCCTGTACTTTGTCTTTGTTCAGCAAGAATCTGACTTGGTTGTGCGATGATTCTGTCCTTTCTGGTGTCAGTTTTGCTTTCATGGTGGTCGAGTCTATGACTGAGTCTAAGAAGACAATGTGCTGCGATGGAGATAAGGTGGATTTTTTTAGATTTACTGTAATCCCTAATCTGGCGCAAAAGTGTAGTCTCTCGTCCCTGGCTTGGATTAGCTTGTGATTGGTGGTAGCAGTGAGGAGCCAGTCGTCTAAGTATGGAAACACATGGAATCCCTGACGTCTCAGGTGAGCCGTGACCACTGCCATACATTTGTTGAATACTGTGGGGGCTGTAGTGAGGCCAAAGGGCAGTGTTCAAAACTGAAAATGACTGGCTCCCAGCCGAAAGCGTAGATGTCTTCCGGAGCACCTGTCCGTTTTATATGGTAGTATGCGTCCTGAAGATCTATGGAGCACATCCAATTGTTTTTTCCGATAAACAGAAAAATTGACTGCAGAGTGATCATACGGAACTTCGATTTTTTTACAGACTTGTTTAGCTTGCTGAGATCTGGAACTGATCTCCAGTCCCCGGTCTTTTTTGGAACTAAAAAGAATCGTAAGTTCCGGATCCTATTTGCTCCACGGGGACTTCTTGAATGACTCTTTTTTGAAGCAACGAGATGACCTCTGATGTTGCACGGTCTATTTGACTGGGTGGCACATCTGGTCAAGACCAATTTACAGGGGATTGGAAACAAAGGGAATGAGGTAGCCTCTGGAAATTATATTTCGTACCCATCGATCTTGGAAAATTTGTAGCCAGCCGCTTGGGTACAGTGAAAGACGACCCTCAACTACCTCCAGAGACAGTCGGGCAACCCCTCGGGTGATGAAAGGGACGATCAGAGAAAGCATCTCTATCACCCTGGTGTTGCGGACCTCCTCTGCCGCGAGCACGGTGTCTTCCATTATACCCTCCCCCTCTGTATCTAGGGGAAGGCTGACCGTCTACCTGAGGGAAACCTTTTTGGGATTTATGGAACCACATTTTCCCTCCTGTTTGGCCCTTGGGATCGGGTCTAGAAGGAAGGAAGAAACGGACTCTGACAGCAGATAAGGTTTTCCCTTCCTGCTCGCACCTGGTCAAAGTCTCTCTTACCCAAGGTCCAAAGAGGGTTGAACCATCAAAGGGGACGTTGGTATAGGAAGACTTAAAGTATTCCATAAAGTTGCATAGACGCATCCAGGAATGTCTCCTGAGAGAGATGCCTGCTTCGGCTGCCCTGCTCGTTCAGTCAGCTGCATAGGAAATCAGCCTCATGGAGGAGTTAGCAATAGAGGTAAGGGTGGAGAGTTGAGCAGATACCTTGTCAGCAGATCCTGAAGCGAATGAACCCTAAAGGGTATCTCCCAACTCCTTCAGGAGATTCCTTTGACTTCTAGTAAAATGGGACAGGTAATTCAGAGGTCTTAAGGTAAATGCCGCTGAAGAAAAGGTATGCTTTCCATACCTATCCATCGTTCTAGACTCTATTAGGAGGATGGATATTTAAGGATGGCTCTGACACCTCCTTCTTCATGGCCGCTGCTACTATCATAGCATCCACAGGAACTCCCTTAATTAGAAAAGATTTGTCTTCTGGAACAGTTATAAATTTGTTTGGCCTCCTCGGGACAGGCTCCACTGTGTCCGGAGAGGTCCAAGCTTTCCAGGATATGACTACTAAAAGTCATATGGTGGTGTCACCCAAGAGGTGGACGTTCGGGAACCAAAAGCCTCAAGGTACACTGATCCGTCCTCAGTAGGGTTTTAGGTCTTCCAATCATCCCTCTGTCTAAGGATTTCAAGGATGTCCACAAAGGAGACATCCTCAGAGGGGGATCTTGGGGTCCCTTCTGACTCATCCAAATCCGTGTCCAAAGTGACAAGACTCAGGTGAGTCAATGCGCTTCCTCTTACAAAGTCTCTTCCGAGGGACCTCTCCAGTTGGATAATCTGGGGAGATCTCGGAAGAGGGGACACTTCCAATGGGGGCTCCTTGGGGCTCTGGTTCCCTACGCTTAGGGGCAGGTGGGGGAGAAGAGGTTGCTACCAGTTGCTGGAGGGACATCGGGTCCAAAGGCAGGGCTTTGGCACTAGACAAAGCTTTCTCTATCGCTTCAAAAGCCTTACCACCCTGCTCCGAAAAAGACCTTCGCTTTAAGGAAACGGAAGGTTGACTCCGAGTAGGAGGGACAGGTTCCAAAGTGGACGTGGGAGCCAAGCTCACACGAGCCGAAGCACCGAGAGAGAGTGTCAGTTCCAAAGAAAACCTGGGGTGACTATCCCTCTCGGAGTCGACCCAAGAGTGTTGGCTCCCAGACAACTCAGCTCCAGACTGAGCCAATAATGATAGACTTATCAGTTCTGAGGAAACAGGAAGAATTCTCAGAACCGAAGGTTCCACCAGTAAAGGACGCGAAGCATTAGACTCTGAGAGTGAAGCAGTCAGAGGAGCCGTAGCCTGAAAATGGGAAGGCTCAGAAGCCTTTGCATCCGGAGGAGCTAAAATTTTAGCCAGTGCCAGATCACAGAGCAGCCTCTTGACCACCTGCTCAACATTCTCATCAAAATGTTTCCTGGAGGAATGGGTAGAGATAGATGGAGATCTCCTCCTTTCCAAAATAGGATATCTCAAGGTTGGTGAAACTGGTTCCAAACAGGTGAATGTCTCGACACAGAAGGTTGTCTCGGCACTGAGAGTGAAGACGCTGAATAAGCAGAATTGGAGCCAGAACTCTTCTGCTCCATTGCTTTAAATTTCTTTGATGATTCCAAAGCCGAAACTGATGGAGATTTCCTTTTATGAGTCTTGGGAACTGTCTGACCATGTTCCAGCTGTTCCTGGAAGGAACTAATCATAAGGCTCCTGTCTATCAGTTTTCTTTTTCTTTCATTAAGAACCCTAGTGCTGAAAGCATGACAAAAGGTAAAGGATTCTTGTAAATGAGCCTCTCCAAGACAGTACACACAGCTGGTGTGACTGTCAGTGACATTTTTTGAGAACACATGTCGCATTTTTTAAAGCCAGAAGGGCGGTGTTCTTTATGTTCTCTGTCTTTATCTTTAGACGTATTCTTACTAAGAAGAAATAACAATACAACAACAAACCAATAGTATAACTATGTAAGGAGAAGGGGATATATATATATATATATATATATATATATATATATATATATTTTTTTTTTTTTTTTTTTTTTCTATACAGAATGAGAATGACTAATACTCAGAGAGGAAAGGCCCTCTAATTTAAATGGGCAACTATGGCCCTCTAAAACAGGCCATACAATCCTAAGAAAAGTGGGCAAGGGAGCAAACACTCACTACAATCACTCAGATAATAGGAAAACTTAGTTAATTTTACTTAGCCAATGAGCCAGTAAGAAGACAACCTCGAAGCTTTCTTGGCAAACGAGATCTAGGGAATTGCCGTGCTGTACCATGGGATAGGGGATGGCCTCGGGTCAGTAAAAGCTCTCAAGCTTTAGTATCGGCCAAGTCGGAGCTGAGGATCGGCTTCAAACCCACCCAGCAAGAATTACGGAGAGATAGAACTACATGACATCTAATGTTTTATACAAGACAAACTGACAAAGTTGTTCATGGGAAACATTAGAAGCCTGAACTAGGAATGTCACAGAATGTAACAATCACATTCTGAATAAATAGTATTAAATTGACAATAATCACGCAGTTTAACCTTTGCTGATTATACAAAATAAAATGTTGCAATTTAAATCTAAAAACTTTCAGTATATGTGATAAAATGCCAGTTTATGTATATGGAAAGGGAACTTGTAACCATTAATCACAATAAGTGAATTTGTTGTTTTTAACCTTTAATTTCACTCATTTTATAATAAGAAATGACAGATATGAAAATACTTATGTTTAAGAAATGGGGGGAAGAGTGTTGCACTGATAATTAAAATGCACTAACTTTCATCCATGTTTACATAAAACAAACTTGATGCTTTAAGTAAGTTCGCAACAAACAAAGTAATTACTTAAATGCTGGCAAACAATAAAGTATAACTTCTGATATATCCAGTAAAATACATTGCATTATAAACATTAGTTATAAATATTACCATACATTTATGTTAAGTAATACATTTTGAAAGACTTCATCAATAACAGTGAATATGTTAAATAACTGTGTGCTGTAATTTTTACTGAGGTTTTATATATGATACATCCTACTTTACTATGATTGAATTGCTTGTCATCTATCTTTCATGTAAATATTAATTGCTTATACAATAAGTAGACATTTATATTGTATTAGAATTCTGTCTAATCAACAATAGTACTATATCTGTTCAACATAATATAAATATTGCTTATTCCTATTACAAATATTCTCCATATGATAATTCAATTTATGGAGCTCAGATGTTCTGGATTGTCAAGGTATAAATGCTAATCTGATGGACTTAGGTTTATCCATCAGATTAGGAATGATTTTCATTCTATGGCTAGTGCGGATCTTAGTTTTGGTAACATTTATTAATTTAAATTTATGTCACAAAATCATTTTTAGTATGCCTGACCAAAACATTACTTTATTGGTAAAGACTTAAAAGTATAAAACTGATAATTTTCTTTAAAAGCTCAAACATATACTTTATAGTTATCAGAGGAAAATGTTTAATAGTCGCAATAAAACAAAAAGTACATAGTCTAAATAACCTAAGATGGATTTAACTTCATTATCTTTAAATACTAGTAGCTTAAAAAATCCTAGCAAGAGATCAAATCTACTGAAATATTTAAAACTGAACAAAGCACAAATTGTCTTCCTTCAAAAAACTCATTTCAAAACAAATGACAATTACAAACAGAATCCTATAGAATACATGACATTGGCACAATCCACTTATAAGACAAAGACAAAAGGGGTAACAATTTTATGGAAAACAAATGTGATTAACCCAGTAATCATTTAAGTATGAAAATAAAAAAGGCCTTATGGCATTAGCAATAGTTAAATATAACAGAATATGGACCCTAGCCAATTTATACTGGTTCCCAGGCATTGGATTAAGAACTGTTAAAAAACACTTGGATTTCATTTCCAATAACTACAAAGGCAACTTAATATTAGGAGGAGATTTTAACTGTATATATATATATATATATATATATATATATATATATATGATATTTCTGAAACTACAAATATAAGACCGCTGCGTACATCTGCATCAAAAGCTTTAAATAAGTGGTAGAATAATTTCATGTTGTAGATGCTTTGAACAAGATAAATCTTTGTTGTTTTCCCATCAAGATCACAGATTTGGTACCCAAACTAGAACAGATAAAATATTTGCTGCCCATGACTTACACTCTAAAATCATTAATTTCTCAATCTCTCAATGCCCCTTTTCCGACCACAATTCAGTGATACTAAAACTTCAAAATGGGTACAAACCATTAATCTTTAACTCCAGAATTCCAGCGTATAAAACTAAAACTAAAGAGTTCAAACCCTGGTTATTATCTGGATTACAGTTCTTAGATATTAATTACACCACATAGATAAATAAAATAATGATATGGGACTCATTAAAAAGCTTACATATATGCTAAAACCATAACTTCGTATAAAAAAAAAATCAGAGAATGTGATTCTGAATTATGAGATGTACAATCCAAACTTATGTCAGTAAAAGCTGAAAAAATCAAAATCATTTGGAGACGAAAAAGAAACTAGGAGTATTAAACAATAAATACAACAAAATTCTAACACACAAAACTAGCTTAGCTTCAAAAAAACTAAAAATTAATACCTTAGCTACTTCTCCCAAATATCTACATAATTTATCCAAAAGAATCAAAATACAATCAAAAGCTAATAACATTAACAGTATCTTCCATGAAAAGAAAGGGAAAAAATGTCTCCAATATAGGTGACATTCTTGATGCCTATAGAAATCACAGTAT
This sequence comes from Protopterus annectens, assembly GCF_019279795.1. Taxonomy (NCBI): domain Eukaryota; kingdom Metazoa; phylum Chordata; order Ceratodontiformes; family Protopteridae; genus Protopterus; species Protopterus annectens. The sequence continues at coordinate 1,433,608,138 of NC_056741.1, forward strand.
GGAACATTTCCAAAAAGAAAATATACATATCGATGAATTAAATCCAGATAAAAAATATTCTAATATAAAAAACATACCAGAAAAAGTAAAACTAGATCTGCAAGCATCCATATCCTACAAAGAAATTACAGATACAATAAAAGAGGGTGAACATATAATATAGCTCCAGGTATAGATGGCAAATTATGGAAATATATAGGTTCACAGGTTCATAGGTAGGTACTAGGCTATTGGCCTTAGAGCCTATATAAGCCAAGCCAAACGGTACCCTGGCTTTCGCCACCCAAGAAAATTATTTTCCTGTGCCTCTGTCGAGCAGAGCCACAGAAGTGATCCCCAGAGTGAATTTCCTATCTCCCATCCAGTCATCAAGAATTTTCTTGAAGAGTGCTAAAGAGGAGCTTTGTTTGATATAGACAGGTAGTTTGTTCCAGAGTATGGGAAGTCTGGGAAAGGAATCTATCCCTCCAGCATGTTCTGTTTATTGTGGTGACAAGGTTTAGGTCCCTAGAGCGTGTAGCTCAGAGGGATTGGGATTTCTTTAAGTGGAGCATGTCCAACAGCTCTGGGTTTGACATAGCTTTGTATGTTAGGCAGAGATTGCCTCTGAGTAAGCGATATGCGATGGAGTAAAGCTGGCATTTTTTGAGACGGTCTGCATAGGGCATCTGTCTGAGGCCGGTAATGCTCTTTGTGAGGTATTTCTGCGGCCTTTCCAGTTGTTGTAGATGTCTTGTGAGGTACATACCAACAGAGGCGTTGTACTCTATAATGGGTCTAATGACTGATGAGTAGAGGGGAGCAATGACCTCTTTTTTTCTGGATGAGAAACCTTTTGTGATGAGGTGTGCCACGTAGAAGGGTTTCCTAACTACTGTGGCAATGTGATTATCAAAGGAGAGACTACTGTCCACCTGTGTCCCAAGGTCTCTTATCACACTTTCGGTGTTAAGTATACTACAGCCTATGTTGTAGTTCATGGGTACAGAGTTTTTACCAAAGGGGATGACATTGCACATTTTGGTATTGAGCTTGAGGCCATGGCTTTGACACCAGGCATCTGTCTCAGTGAGACCTTTTTATAGGCTGTCCACATCGTTAGGAGTTTCGATTATGGCTCCTAGTTTGCAGTCATCTGCGAACTTCATTAGCCAAAGACGACCTGTGTTAGCCTGTACTTCATAGAAGTAAATACCAAACAGGAGAAGACCCAGGACTGAACCCTGTGGTACTCCACTTGTCACTGATCTGAAGTCGGATTTGGAGTCTGCTACTTTCACAGTGTGGGTTCTGTCAGTGAGCCAGTTGGCAACCCATCTTGTGACATAGGGATTTATACCTAGTTTAGTGAGTTTATCTATAATTCCAGAGTGGGGGATGGTGTCAGAAAACTTGGCAAGATCTAGATAGGCTGTGTGAACTACCTTACCCTCGTCTACGGCTTTGGTGACTGCTTCAAAGAAGTCGATCAGGTTTAGGAGACAAGATCTGCCTTTTACAAACCCGAACTGGATGGAGTCCAGAGTTTGGAGATTACCAATGTCTTTGTTTATAAATTCCATGATGATACGTTCCATGGCCTTGCAAACCAGGCTTATCAGGCTAATGGGGCGGTAGTTCCTGGGGTCCGTGTTGGCTCCCCCATTGTGGAGTGGGATAACCGTCGCTGTGCGCCATTCAGCGGGCACAAAGCCTGAGGTGAGGCTATGATTGAACATGGTACTTGAGTGGGGTGCCAGTTCATTCTGTAGTTCATGTAGAATGCAGCCTGGGATGTTGTCTGGTCCCATGGATGCTGTGTTCTTGGCTTTGGAAAGTGTGTTTTTTACCTGTGCAGCAGTGATTACAGGAACTTTGCATTCTTCCGGTATAGAGATGGGCTCTTAGGGGGTGAGAGGGGGTAAAGTTAGCACTGAACCTATCTGCCAGGATGTTGGCAATATCAGTTGGGTCTGTATATTTAGTGTCATTGTGCTTTAACTCAGAGCAGGTCTGAGTGTTGCCATTGAAATTCTTGACATAGCTATAGAATGCTTTGTGGTTATCTTTAGAATCCGTGGAGATTTTGTTTTCGTAACTAGCTTTGGAGGATTTTATCAAGGATTGCAGCTTCTTACTGAGGCTGACCAGGGAGCTCCTCCACTCATGGGATTTTACTCTCTTTTGCAACAGTTTCTTCCTTCTGTTATACAGTTTGTTTATGGCAGGGGACCACCAGATTGGCTTCCTTTTTTTGGAGGATAACGTCTTTGTTCTGTTTGGGATAGCACGATCCATGCACTTGTGTAAGTGCTTATAAAGTGCAATTGTGTAGGATTCAGTAGTCATAAACTGTATTGTCCATCTGCATGGGTGTCATGAGGTTCACCACTTCTGTCTGAAGAAGCATGAAGTTGGCTTTGGAGAAATGTTTTACCATGGTTTCCTTAATGGGGGGTGGGGACAGGATGTGGATATCTAGGGTAATTAGCTTATGGTCAGATTGGACCAGTGAAGCATTGACTTCAGCTGTGGAACACCGATCACTCATGTTGGTATTGGCTAGATCTAGGATATTTGTTGCCCCTGGTGGGGGTGTGGATAAGTTGATCCAGGGCATTGGAGTTTATGAATTCCAGAAAGCGTTGAGTGAGGGAGTTGGTACATCAGTAGTTTTCCCAGTTAATGGTGGGGTAGTTGAAATCGCCCATTATTAGGGTGTTTGGTTGAACCTTAATATTTTCCAGTACATCAAGAAAAGAGGAGTGGGAATCCTGGGGCATGGTGGGGGATCTGTGGCAAGCTACAATTTGGATTGCAGTTTTGCCCAGAGTTAGTTGCACTTGGATAACCTCGGCTGCATTATGCTGAGCAACTAGCCTGGAGGTGTGGATATCCTTAATGAATATGGACACACTTCTGCCTTTGGTGTTCCGGTCCAGGTTACATGGCCGAAAAGTGTGGTATGACTTGTAGCCTGGTAGTGCAGGGGTGCTCTCTGGAGCCTTGAACCAGGTCTCAGTCGCTGCACAGATATCGATGTTCTCCATTTTAAGGAGTTCCTCGAGTGAGTGCATTTGAGATTTAGACTTCTAGCATTGAGTAGCATCACCCTCAGTTTTTGCTTGCCTGTTCCTGTTACAGTGGTGAATTTGTCATTTGAACATTGGCTAAAAAAGGCAATATAGGGGCGGGACGAACCTTAGCCAGTATCCAGAATCCCAGGGGTGACAGGTGCAGGCCATCTCTGACAAAGCATCGTGATCTGTCGACCTTGTCATCCCAGGCAGACAGATACTGGATCTGTTTAGAATGACACCAGAAGCTTAGCCAATTGTTGAAGTCATTTTGTCCTTGTACTGCGGTATCATTCTGGCTGTTGGCAGAATGCTACTCATGGCTAGGGTCATACCTGCCGGGGCTACAAGATCGGAGAGCTCTTCCATGTCTCTTTTCATGTAGTCCAGGGAGGTACATCTCAGGTCGTTCACACCAACATGGACAATGACATAGTCATATTTGTACTTGTTGTGGAGTGACCTGAGTGCGTGGGTTATGTGGTGGATCCTGGCACCCGACAGGCAGCTGACAGTAACCTTCTCCTTGTTTAGCCTGGTGATTGGGACATCAGTGTGCCTGACTATAAAGTCATCTATGACTAGTGTGTTGGGTACGTTGTTTTGCCTTATTGGCTGTGGTTGAGTGGCACACTGAGTCTGCGGGCTATGTGTCATTTGAGTTGTGTTGGGGGTGGTGGTTGCTTGCATTTCTGTTTTGGCGGTCTTTGTTGCTTGAGCAGATTATTATTGAGAGCCTCCATGAATGTTTTTGTGTTTCTATGTGTGGATTTTGGCGGTGTAGATTTAGTGAGACTATGTGATGAGTGTGGTGTTGTGCAAGTGTTTACCTTCTTTTCTTGACTGTCAAGTTCAGTCTTGGTTGGAGAGAGCTTTACCTCCAGTTTGGCTAGATAAGTGTATCTCTCACTGGTTGTAGTGTTGGGTGGTAGGAGGAGAGGGTTGTCTGTGTACATGAGGCAATTTTTACATTGCCCCTAGATGCCCAGATTCATCAGATAGACAGGAGAGAACACTGGGAGCTGACCCTTGGACATGCCTGAATAAAAAAATATTTTCCTCTAGATAAGTGAGGGAAGTGAGTACAATAGCTGTTTTTCTCTAAGTAAGTGAGGAAAGTAAGTACCAAAACGGTTTTCCTCTAGGTAATGAGGAAGGTTGAGTGCTGTAGTAATTAGTAGGTTATTTAGTGCTTACAACAAGTTCTGAACAAATGCTGATTACGAATAAGCAAATTCAAGCGCTAAAACTAAGAATCTGTATCTGGACTAAACTAGTTACAGGAGAGGGGGAAACAAGTGCAAATGCGGGCTTTTAAATCAGAAAGTTAAGAGAGATGGAAAAACTGCCAAATGGCCAATAACTACAATTTCTGGGTCAGAACCACTCCTTATGTGGTAGATAGGTTACCTAGTGCTTAAAAATATACTTAGCTCTGTATATCTCCAGATAGTTTGAAGAGCACTTTGTCAGGACACAGGAAGGCTCCGGCAATGATATGCAGGCTGTTACTAAGAGGGTCTAATTTTATGCAAGTAATTCTTGAGATAGTCAGATAACACACAGGATGTAAAACCAGTTATACCAACTTAAAACACAGAGAAATAGCGGGAGGTGGGGAAAAACAATACCTTCAGCAGAGATCTGAAAAACTGTAGTGCAGCAAAAATAACAGTGCACAACTCTGAAGTCAGCTAGCAATGATATAAAATTAGTTAAGCAACAATTAACAGTACACAACTCTGAAGTGCCAGAAAAATATACTTAGCTTTGTATATCTCCAGATAGTTTGAAGAGCACTCTTGTCAGGACACAGGAAGACTCCAGCAATGATATGCAGGCTGTTACTAAGAGGGTCTAATTTTATGCAAGTAATCCTTGAGTTAGTCAGATAACACAAGGATGTAAAACCAGTTATACCAACTTGAGACACAGAGAAATAGGGGGAGGTGAGGAAAGCAACACCTTCAGCAGAGAGCTGAAAAACTATACAGTGAAACTAAACTAACAGTGCACAACTGTGAAGTCAGCCAGCAATGATATAAAATTAGTCAAGCAACAATTAACAGTACATGAAGTGCCAGAAAAATATACTTAGCTCTGTATATCTCCAGATGGTTTTAAGAGAACTCTGTCAGGACACAGGAAGGCTCCAACAATGATATGATGGTAATGCTGCAGTCGGATGTGCTCCATAGACCTCCAAGATGCGTACTACCACATAAAAATGGACAGAGCATTGAGGAGTCGTTTACTCTTCCGGGTGGGAGCCAGTCATTACCAATTTTGTGCTCTGCCCTTTTGTCTGACCACAGCCCCCAGGGTGTTCACCAAATGCATGGCGGTACTAACAGTTCACTGGAGACGTCTTGGATTCCAAGTGTTTTCGTACCTGGACAACTGGCTCCTGACTGCCACCACCAGGCACCTACTTCTACAAGCCAGGGATTCAACCATACAAGTTTGCACTCAGCTATGGATTACTATAAATTGGGGAAAGTCTGCCTTGTCACCCTCGCAATATGTGACTTTTATAGGCACAGAAATAGAAACAGTCACCATGATGGCTCGCCTTCCTGCAGACAGAATACAAAATCTGACACAACAGATATACAGTCTCCTTCCCCAACACAAAGTCAAAGCCAAGGCAGTGCTCAAACTTTTAGCAACCATGGCCTCTACTATAACTCTAGATCTGAAGTAGTTACTTCATTTGATCTGCAACCTGTGGGTAGTCGGATCCGACCTCGGATCCGAGCCGGCAGCTTTCCAAACTTCAAGATCCGAGCTCCTAGCTCCTCCTCCTACCCATAATCCCTTGCTACCAACCACATTACCTCAGATCGTTTTTTGCCGCGGCTAAAGACGGTTGCTTCTCTGTGAAGAGCTCCTAGCATTTGATGAGATTGTTGCTTTTTTTGATAAATAACCTATTTTATTAAGAATATTATAGTTTAATACACGTGTGTGTGTTGTTTTATTATCAAACCCTCCAACTCTTAAAAAAAACTTTCTCCTTAGTTTTAACTTGACTCTCCCCCTCCCCCCTGTTTAGTGTTTGGGTGTGTGTGTGAGAGGATAATGGCTGAAACTAAAGCTATTTTTTCAAAGTGTACTGAGTGTGGCCACAAGCTTTCCCCAGCTGATGGCCACACTCAGTGCGTTTTATGTCTGGGGGCAGCACATTTGTCGGAGGCCTGCCAGATCTGTGCGGCCTTCAACCCTCGGGCACTTAGGGACAGGAAGAACAAGCTGATCCTGGCGGGAAAACTCCCTCAGGAATCAGCTTCTTCTTCCTCTCCCAGCCGAGCCCAAGCTACTCCTGTAGCTTTGGCGCCGGCTACTCCGGTAGCTGTACCCGGGACTCAACCTCCCTTATCCGGTACTAGCTCTGTGGAGTCTGGGTCTTCTTCCCATAAGGAGAAGAAGAAACATAGAGAGAGGGAAAGTCATTCTTCTAAAAGGCGGGCCGAGTCTCATCCCTCGGCTCCACCTGCGAAGTTGCTGAAGTCCCCTGAGAGGGTCTCCGGATCCTTGTCCTCTCGGCTCCGTTCACCTTCTTTCTCTCCGGAGCCGGAGGAGGAGGATAGGTCTCCCTCGAGGTCTTCGAGGCGGCCTTCCCGGCCTGCCTCGACTACCTCTTCGCGGTCCACCAGAAGCATCTCCAAGGCAGACATGGATCGGATGATGCGAAGATTTTTGCAGACCCAGATGCAGATGGGGATGCTCTTGCCTCCCCCCCTTTGGGAGGGACGGCAGCCCCCATTTTTGCCCCGATCGCTCCTTCTCCGAACCGTTTTTGGGTCTTGGAGTTGTCGGATCCAGGCCCTTTCGGATCCGGGGATACATCGGCTCCGACAGGGTTAGTTTCTTCGACGCCGACTATGCCTTCGAGCTTGTCGGATCCAAGCTCTCGGGGCCGAGGGTTGAGCATCGGATCCGAGGGAGTGGTTGTGTCTTCGGCGCCGATTGGGTCGGAGCACACCGCTGCCTCGGATCCGATTGCTTCGGCTCCGACCCCGATCATCTCCTCGGAGCCGAGGAGGTTGTTTTCTCAGCCTGGTGATGGTGAATCTCCTTCGGCTTTTGAGGTGGTTGAGAGGGTACTGTCGAGATCATCCAGGTCCCCAACCGGGCCTTCGGATCCACCCGTACCCCCACTGTATCAGGGTCTGTCTTCGATCATTCGTCCATCTGGACAGCCTGCCCAAAGCCTCCAGCTAGTTCCCAGGGAGGAACATCACCCGGTGGACGCGCCCTCTTCGGACAGTCCCGCGAAGAGGTACCTTGAAAGCACCAGTGCAAAAGGAGGCACCTGGACTCCCCCGAGTCCATTTACCACGGATACAGATTTGGAGGATACGGAGGGTTCCCCAAGGTCACCCCCTGAAGATGTCTCATTTGGAGACATCATTGGAAATGTTGCGTATAAGAGGGGGGTGGTCTGCCCAAAAACCCTCCCTGGACGAATCCGTATTCCTGGAGGCCTTTGAGGCAGGCCCATCTACCTCCTGGGTGTCCCCCCCCCAGCCGACCCCTTGGTGGACTTAATTACCACCAGGGCTTGGAAGGAGCCTGACACTGTGGAGCCTATCCCTAGATGCCCAGATAAGGTCCTCAAACCTGCCTCTGATAGTCCTTCGTGGTCCAAAGGCGCACCGGTTGATGCTATGTTGGTGGCGGCTGCCACTAAGAGAGAACTTGCCCAGGAAAGTTCCTCGGTCCATCCGCCGGACAAGGAGTCCCGAGCCTTGGACCGTATTGGGAAGCGGATGTTTGCTTCAGCAACCTTTGCCATAAGGTCGCTGAACTATATGGCACACACTATCCGGCTGCAACGTGACTTAATTAAGGAATACGCTGCAGCCCCTCCGGAGTCCATGTCGGTCTCAGACAAAAAGGTTTTTGAGACTCGAATGGCCACTCTAAAGTCCATCTCAAATACATCTATGCGGCTTCTTTCCCATGCCACGGAAGGAGCCGCTAGAGCCAGCGGAGCGGGATTAGCCTTAAGACGGCACTCCTGGCTCCGCCTCTGCGTCTTCACGGATCCCTTCAAGGCGTCCTTTGCGAACGCCCCTTACGATGGTTCGGCCTTATTTGGCTCAACAGTTCGCGACACGCTTGTCCAAAGCGAGAAGGATGGGAAGACGCTGTCGGCCGTCAGAGTACGCTTCTCTAACCCCCAAAGATCCTTTTCTAGGAATCAGAAGGGGCAAAAGAAGCTGTGGTTTCGTAAATCTCAGCGATCCTGTCCTGCTGCAGACAACTCGTCCTCTAGAGGCAGAGGAGGACAGAGTGGACGCCGGCCCAGGGGCAGAGGGGGCCCGCGTAACTTCGGGTCGAGAGAACCTTTCTCGGAGGGACCTGCGCAACAGCCCTGAGGGCTTGCCCGACTGTCCCTCTCTGGAGGCAGTCGGGGGGCGATTATCGGGGCACCGATCAAAGTGGGAGTCCATTACAAACGATCGATGGGTGCTCCTGATAATATCCAGAGGTTACACCATACCATTCTTACGCCCCCCCCCCAAACCCAGGTATCTCCCCGATGTTCCACCCCATCAAAGGGAGTCTGCAACTTTAGAAATTTCGGAGTTGCTAAGAAAAAGAGCCATCCAGCCCGTCCCCCCAGATCAGTCCGGATCGGGTTATTACTCCAGGTTCTTCTTGGTGCCAAAGAAAACGGGGGACCTCAGACCCATTCTAGACCTTTCATCCTTGAACCTGTTTATACCCAAGGAAAAGTTCCGGATGGTCACTCTTCAATCTATTCTCCCCCTTCTGATGATGAAATTCATCCAGAAAGCCTGTCGGTTGGGGAGCAGAGTGATTCTCATTGCCCCATTCTGGCCTCGACAAGTCTGGTTCCCCTTTCTGCAGTCTCACAGTGTGGCCCCCCCATGGATTCTGGATCCCAGACCGGACCTAATCTCGCATCCGACGAGATGCCACACTCCAAACCTGGTCAGCCTCAGGCTCACGGCCTGGCTGATCCAGTTCCGTTAATGGCAAGGACTCCCGGTATCTCATCCCCGGTTAAGGCTATTCTGGTGGCAGCTCATAAGCCATCCACCAGGAAACTCTACAACAGTAAGTGGAAACGTTTTTTCCATCTGGGCAAAGGATAAGGAATTAGATCCCTTTACGGTCCCTATTCCTACTATCCTGGACTTTCTATCCCTCCTTTTTAGGCAGGGAGCTAGTGCGTCCACCATTAAAGTCCAACTTGCAGCCATCTCTCATTATCACGTGGGGGATGGCATAAATTCTTTGGCATCGGCTAAAATCTGCAAAGCCTTCTTAAAAGGCGTGTTTCTCTTAAAGCCTCCCATTAAACCGGCTATGCCTCCATGGGATCTTACCTTGGTCTTACAAACATTAATAGGACCACCTTTCGAACCGGCGGCCTCAGTGCCTTTAAAATTCTTATCTTGGAAAATGGCCTTCTCGGTTGCTATCACCTCTGCCAAGCGGGTATCAGAGTTGCAAGCTTTGTGCATTAAGTATCCATACCTTATTTTTCACAAAGATAGGGTGGCCGTCAGGACTAATCCTTAGTTTCTGCCTAAGGTAGCCACAGAGACTAACATTAATCAATCTATTAACCTCCCTGTTTTCTTTCCTAGTTTCCAAAACAAAGGTGAATACATATTGCACAAATTGGATGTGCACAGACAACTACGTTTTTACTTGCATAGGACTAAAGATTTCCGCAAGTCAGACCAGTTGTTTGTTCCTTATGCTAAATCAGCCATGGGCAAACCAATTTCTAAGGTGACAGTAGCAAATTGGATCTCTCAATGTATCAGACAAGCATACATTTCAGCTGGGAAGCCAGCTCCGGTTGTCGTTCGGGCACATTCTACTAGATCTGTGGCTACCTCAACAGCTTTTTGGTCTAGAGTTCCAGTAGACGATATCTGTTCAGCAGCTACTTGGTCTTCTTCCCATACGTTCATTTCTCATTACAAGCTGGACATGATCTCCAGAAGTAGGGCTTCCTTTGGCTCCGTGGTGCTTAGGAATATCCTTCTGTAGGGACCACCCAGGGCCTTTAGGTAAGCTGGGGACTCTGTCCCACAGGTTGCAGATCAAATGAAGTAACTACTTCAGATAAAGAAGTTATGTACTCACCATAACGTTCCATCTGAGTAGATACTTCATTTGTCTGCAACCGACCCCCCTCTGCCATCCCCCGAACCTCGGTAAAACATTGTCCTGTGGAGAATTTCTTCTCCGTCTTTAGCTTGTAGGGCAAAATAACCGATCTGAGGTAATGTGGTTGGTAGCAAGGGATTATGGGTAGGGGGAGGAGCTAGGAGCTCGGATCTTGAAGCTTGGAAAGCTGCCGGCTTGGATCCGAGGTCGGATCCGACTACCCACAGGTTGCAGACAAATGAAGTATCTACTCAGATGGAACGATGTCCTTCAAGGATGCATCTGCAGTCATAACATATGGGTTGTCTTGCCTCAGGCAGCCCTTCGGTCGGCCGGATTCCAAAGTCTGAGTCTGGCCTCGGCTGATGTCGCACTTTCCCCAACGTCAGAGCGTCTGGGGTATAAAAGCATCAGCCGACGCCATTTTCCTCAGTCTTTCTTGCCGCGCGGTGCCCGAAGCAGAAGCTGTTCGCAAGTGCCGATCGGTCAGATCCAGTGATTTCAGCTACCGAAGACTTCGAAAAAAGCTAAGTACCCCGTTGGGGACTCTTTCTTGCCTCAGCCGATGTCAGACAAAGTAAATAATTGTTTAACTTGTGGGAAACAAATACCTCATAAGGATTTCCATTCTTACTGCCTTCCTTGCTTAGGCCCAGACCACGACGTATCGGCCTGTTTAGCCTGTGCCTCCTTCAACCGACAAACTCTTAGATGTCGGTCGGAGTTTGCAGAGGAATTTTTTGGAGCCGCTTTTGCTTATATAATGCCGTCGGAGACACCGACTTCGCATATGGAAAAAAAACGCAAGGAAAAGGCCCGACACTTGCGGCCCGCAGTTTCGGCTGAAACCACGGCTAGGCCTACCGCGAGTGTCTCGGTTTCAGCCGAAACCGAGTCCTCGGTGATTCCTTCTTCCGAAACCATACTTCCGACCACCGAGGCCCGAGAGGCCCCGGCTGAGTCGGCTTCAGAACTACCTACCGAAGCTAGTGTTCAGGAATTGTCCGACACCATACCTTTGGACATTTATACCCCTGCACGTGGGGCAGCTAGGCCCCCTGCTTCCATGTCCATTAAGGCCTTTTCAAGGGCTAAAGCTGCCAAACTTTCAAAAGCTTTGCCTGCCAAATCTACCTCCCAGAGGCCTTCCTCTAGTTCACAGATCCTCAGCCTAGCTGAGGACCTTATTTCCTTAATTAGGGGTTCACAACCTCACCCAGACAGGGCCTCTCAACCTCCTCCAGACAAAAGGCCCAGGACTGACCCCTCTGATCCACACTCCTCAGATGATTCCACGGATGGATCTGAGTTGTCAGACCACGAGGAAGGGGCTTACTCGCCTTATGAGGATTCAGATGCAGAGGAATCTATCCCTTCGGCCTCCCCTCCTGAAGAGTTTTCCTTTGGTGAGACTCTACACTCCATGAGAGAGCATTTTCAATGGCAAGGTCAGGATTTCTCTGATTCTAGAAAAAGATTAAGGACCTTTTTGCATTTGCCTCAGCATAGGCCCTTAGCTATACCTCCTGTTCTGAATGTAATTGATGATGTGTACAATGATGTCAGTACAGCCCCTGATACTCTCCCTCCGGCCCCTGCCAAACCTTACAGATACTACAGGGTCCCGGATTCTCATTTCCATGTGTATAAAGCCCATTCTGCAGACCCAGAAACTATTTCTCAGGGCCCTAAAGGGGTTGCGGCCGCTACTGCCAAAAATCCTCTACCCTCTGACAGAGAGTCTAGAGCTTTAGAGAGATGGGGAAAGAAGGTGTATACTTCTGCAACTCTTTCTGTCAGGGCATTAAACTGTCAATTTGATATGATACAGTACCAGGAGTATTTGTTAGATGAACTGAATATGAAACTTTCTTCTCCTGAACCCCTAGACCGTAAATCCCTTCAGGATTTGGTACACAACTCACAACAGGTTAGTAATCATTTCTTAAAATGTGGCTATGATGCACTGGAGGCTTCATTTAGATCAGCTATGAATGGGGCAGTTATTCGTGCGCATGCCTGGCTGAAGGAGCAATCTTTGCCAGACCATGTCAAAGCTAAACTCCTGGATGCTCCAATGGAGAAACAAAATGTATTTGGCTCCTCTGCTCAGGAGAACTTAAAAAAGGTTGAAGAAAAGACAAAATCTGTGCAAACAGTTAAAGATTTCCTGCAAGTTCAACCACCGAGATTCAGCAGAGACTGGCCTACTAAGAATTGGTCCTTTCCAGACTCGGACAGAGCCCAGAGAGGCAGGAACAGGCGCCCTAGAGGCAGAGGTCAATCGAAGGGCTCCTACAGAGGCCGTCAGTGGCAGCCTGCCAACCAGAGGAGTAGTGCAACAGCAACAACAACAACTACTACACCAGGACAGGGTCAATGACTTAACTCTGATTCCGCCTACCAGGGATCAACTGGAAGCACCCTTGGGCGGAAAGCTGGCTTTATTCTCAAAAAACTGGCATTATATCACAAAGGATACATGGACACTGCAAATAATAGACAAAGGATACAGGTTCCACTTCCACACTTTGCCAAAAAGAGGCGGAATGCCAAACCTTCCACCAAATCAGAGGGCAGAGGCTTTAAAACAAATCAGCAAATTACTTCAGATGAAAGCTGTAGAAAAGGTACCATGTTCAGAACAAGGCCAAGGATTTTACTCCAGACTATTCCTTGTACCAAGAAAGGAAAATCAATGGAGGCCTATTCTCGACCTCTCCGCACTGAACACTTATCTCATTGTGCCAAAATTAAAAATGCTGACCCTACAGCAACTTCTTCCCATGTTGGGCAAGGGGTCTTGGCTGGTGACTCTAGATCTCAAGGAGGCATACCTGCACGTCCCTATTCAACCAAACTGCAGAAGACACCTCAGATTTCTTGCAGGATCAGAGCATTATCAATTCTCAGCATTGCCCTTTGGCTTATCTACTGCGCCCAGAGAATTCACGAAATGCCTGGCATCAGTAATTGCACATTGCAGACTACAGGGAATTCAAATTTACCCATACCTGGACGACTGTCTAATACAAGCGGACAACAAGGAAAATTTGATAAAGGACTTGGCCTATGCCATACACCTGCTTACAGACCTTGGGATACACAGTCAACATCCAAAAGTCAAGACTAGTACCATCCCAAAGGATAACCTTTTTGGGTGCAGATCTGGACACAAATACCCAAATGGCCTTTCTCACAGAAGAAAAACAAAAACAACTTCCAGATTACTTCATGATTCTGACAAGACAAACTCAGCTTACTGCAAGGAAACTCCTGCAGGCCCTGGGTTACATGGCATCCTGCATAATTCTAATACCGCATGCCAGGCTGCATATGAGGAAATTACAATGGTACCTCCGGAGTGTATGGTCTCAGCACAGTCACAGTTTAGAAACCATGATACCAATCATTCCATGCCTTCAAAAGGAATTCCTGTGGTGGGCTCAGGCCTGCCAGTCCAACAGAGGGTTGCCTTTCAACAAACCAAAACCAAGGCAAACCATCACCACGGATGCCTCAGACCAAGGATGGGGAGCACACATGGAGGGCAAATGTATCCAAGGCCTATGGCCTCAAGGACAGCTAAGCATGCACATAAACCAAAAGGAAATGCTGGCAGTGAGGCATGCAATCGAGGCATTCAAACCCTTCCTCCAACAAGGGCACCTGCTAATAAGGACAGACAACACCACGGTCATGTGGTACACACATTCTTACCCTCTATGCCGGATGGCTATGAATCTGTGGGAACTATGCCTGAATTTCAATATCCAACTACAGGCCCAATTCGTGCCAGGGAAAGAAAATGCACTGGCGGACAGCTTAAGCGGAACTACCATGGATGCACACGAATGGATGCTGCACCCAGACATCTTCCAACTCATAGCAAAGACATGGGGAATGCCGGAGATAGATTTGTTCGCCTCCCCACTCAATCATCAACTGAAGACATTCTGCTCAAGGACATACCACCCACAAGCTTGGAGGGTGGACTCTCCCTCTTTCAGCTGGAAAGCCCTAACAGTATATGCCTTCCCACCTCTCCCATTGATGTACAAGGTTCTACTGAAGATCAGGGAGGAACAGCCAAAAGTGATACTAATAGCTCCGGACTGGCCAAGACAACACTGGTATCCATTATTGAGAAGCATGTCTCAGGCAAAATCATGGCCTCTCCCCCCATGGCCTCTTCTTCTGACGCAGAACAATTTCAAGACTCTGCATCCCAACTTGAAAACATTGCAGCTAACTGCCTGGAAAATTCCTTAAATCCCAGTCAAACTGTTTTATCTCAGAGGGTGAAGTACATTATCCTGGAGGCTCGCAGGCCTTCCATAAGGAAGACATACTCAGCTAAATGGAAGAGATTTCTCATTTGGAGCACATCAAAAGGCACAGATGTCACAGTGGCAAACCTAACACATATCCTAGAATACTTAGCAGAATTGTTCCACAATGGCCTGTCCTATTCTTCCATTAAGATTCATGCTTCAGCAATTTCAGCAGAATACAATGTGAATCCACCTATCTTCTCACACCCTCTCCTCAGACAATTTCTGAGAGGGATCAAAATATTAAACCTCCTAGAAGACCCCCTCTACCTGCCTGGGATCTCAACTTTGTGCTGGAGAAACTGACACTACCTCCTTTTGAACCAGCAGCATCAGCGGATCTACAGTTTCTATCTTGGAAAACTGCATTCCTTCTGGCAATCACTTCAGCAAGAAGAGTATCTGTGTTACAAGCATTAATGGCAGTGCAGCCTTTTCTTATTTTCCACCAGGACAGGGTGTCACTAAGAACCAATCCTACTTTTATGCCAAAGGTGGTATCTAGGGTATCCTTGAACCAAGCTATTCACTTGCCTACGTTCTTCCCTAATCCACAGAATAGAGGGGAAAAACTTTTGCACACCCTGGATTTACACAGACAACTACGCTACTACTTGGACAGAACAAAGACTAGCAGAAAAACTGACCAACGTTTTGTAGCATATGCAACTGGGGTGCAAGGAAGAGCAATTTCCAAACCGACAATTTCAAAATGGATAGGAAATTGCATTCGATTTTGCTACTCCTTTCATGGAAAGACAGATGTTCTTCATCTCACATTGCTGCAGTCCTAACACTTGGGTAGTCCGCTGTCCCTCATTCGGCCCGAATATCAGAGCATAAGGCTGACGTCGGTCAGGGCGCATTTAACTGACATCAGAACGTCAGGGTACAAATGCGCATGACCGACGTCATATCCTCAGTCTTTTTTGCCGCATGGTCCGATGCAGAAGCAGTGTTGCAAGTGCCGTTCGGCGTTCTGAAATTTTTCGAATTCGGAGTTTCAGACCGAAGTCAGAGTTGGTTAAGTACCCCGTTGGGGAATATTTTGTTTTTTTCTTGCCTCAGTGGTTTACCGGATGTCAGAAAAAGTTAATAACTGTATTTCTTGTGGGAAACAGATACCGCATAGAGATTATCATAATTTGTGTATACCTTGTTTAGGACCTGAGCACGACGTTGTTGGTTGCCGCTTTTGTGCTAGGTTTAACAAACGCACTATTAAGCGGAGGTTGGATTGTGCAAAGTTGGTCTTTGGGAAGCGGTGCAATTACAAAATGCCGTCGGATGCTCCGACGCCGGCTTCCTCAAAGAAGCGCAAGGACAAGACAGTTAAACCTAGGTTAGAGGAGTCGTCCGAACCGGACGTCAGTTCTTTAGAGGTGTCAGTGGAACCGGTGGTTCCGACGGAGGCCTCTCTGGAGACCCAGGGAGAAACTCTGATTTTACAGGATGTGGCCTCCCAGGAGGCAGGGCAGGCTGTAGGGGCTTCTCAAGTAACTGTACTTCCCTCCCTTACTAAGGGGCCTAGGCCTTCTTTTTCTGCTGCCAGGGCTTCTCCTAGAGGCAGGCCTAGTTTAGCTTCGGTGGGTGTCTCTCCCAGTTCTTCAGGGGCTGTGCCCAAGAAGCACATGCTCAAAATGGCAGAGGATTTAATTACTTTAATTAGAGGTTCTATGCCCCCTCCTGATAAGAGGCCTAGGATGGAACCTGTGTTGGGGGATTATGAGCAGGCTTCGGATGTGTCTGAGTCTTCGGCTGAAGACTTGCAGGAGTATTCTCATTATTCTGATTCTGATATGGATGATTCTACTCCTTCTGCTTCTCCTCCTGAGGATTTTTCTTTTCAGAGACCCTTCACTCCATGAGAGAGCATTTTAAATGGGAAGGTCAGGATTTCTCTGATTCCAGGAAAAGGCTTAGGGAATTTTTGTTTTTACCCCAGCATAGGCCTTTAGCTATTCCTCCTGTTCTGAATGTGGTGGAAGATGTGTTTGCAGAGGCTTCTCTTAATCCTGATTCTTTGCCTCCTGCTCCTGTTAAACCGGATAGGTATTACAGGGTGCCTGAAGCTCATAAGTATCTTTTTAGGAGTCCTAGGGCAGACCCAGAAACTGTTAGCCAGGGGCCTAAGGCTGTTAAGGCTTCTGTTGTCAAAAATCCGGTTCCTGCAGATAAAGAGGCCAGGGCCTTGGATAGATGGGGAAAGAAAGTTTATACTTCTTCCACTCTAGCCATGAGAGCTTTGAATTGCCAGTTTCACATGTTGATATATCAAAATTATCTCTTTTCTCAGTTGAAATCTAAGGTTGATGCCCTGGCGGAAGGTATTGACTGTAAAGAGTTACAAGATTTAGTGCATGTTTCTGAGCAGGTGGGTAAGCATTCTTTGCAATGTGGTTTTGATGCTGTACAGGCCTCGTCTAGGGTGGCTGCCACCGGGTCAGTTCTTCGCAGGCATGCCTGGCTGAGGGATCAAAATTTATCCGACCATGTTAAAACTAGGATTTTGGATGCCCCTTTGCAATCTGATGTTTTGTTTGGTTCTCCTGTTGAGGCAGTTTTAAAGAAAATGGAAGATAAGGCTAAGTCTATGCAGACTGTTAAAGATTTTCTACAGGTTCAGCCTCCAACGTTTAGTAGAAATTGGCCTACTAAAGGGTGGACGTATCCTTCTTATGATTCCCAGTCTAGGGGTAGATCTAGACGTGGCAGGGGCAGAGGTCAGGGCTCTTTCAGGCCCAGAACAGGAAGTTCTCCTGCACAGTCTTCAAGTGAGGGCAGGGGTCAGTCCTTTCGTAAACAGACCCAATGACCTACCTTTTCAGCTGCCAGAACCTTCTCGCCTGGCAGCACCTTTGGGAGGAAGGTTGGCACTTTTCAGAGAAAATTGGAGTTCGATTACCCAAGACAAATGGGTACTGGATATCATACATCACGGTTACAGGTTTTATTTCCATACCTTGCCTCCTTTCAAAGGCATGCCAGACATTCCTCCTCAACAAAGAATAGAGGCTCACAAGCAAATTTCACTGCTACTCCAAATGGGGGCCATACAGCCGGTTCCTTTGACAGAAAGGGGCCTAGGATTTTATTCTCGCCTGTTCCTAGTCCCAAAGAAGGGGAACACGTGGAGACCAATTTTGGATTTGTCTATCCTCAACACTTATCTGGACATTCCCAAGTTCAAAATGTTGACATTGCAGCAGCTTTTACCTCTGCTGGGCAAAGATCATTGGATGGTAACTTTGGATCTCAAGGAGGCTTACCTTCATGTTCCTATCAGACTGAGTTGCAGGAAGTATCTGCGTTTTCGAGCTGGGACTTCTCATTATCAGTTCTCTGCATTGCCCTTTGGCTTATCTACTGCGCCCAGAGTGTTCACAAAAGTTCTGGCTCCAGTGATAGCTTTCTTCAGGCTAAAAGGAATACAGATCTATCCTTATTTGGACGACTGCCTGATTCTGGCTCAAGGAAGGGAAGAGCTTCTTCATCATCTGGAATATGTGATAGCAGTGCTAAGATGCCTGGGGTATTCTGTGAACGAAATAAAGTCCAGTCTAGTACCCTCTCAAGACATGTGCTTTCTGGGTGTGAGACTGAATACAGCATCCCAGATGGCCTATTTAACCCCGGACAAACAAAAGAGTCTATCCCTTTACTTCCATCAACTTTCTCATCAGTCCGGGCTGACTGCAAGGACAGTCCTTCAAGCCTTAGGGTTCATGGCATCTTGTATTCTGGTGCTTCCCAATGCCAAACTGCATATGAGGAAGCTACAATGGTATCTCAAAATGTATGGACACAGCACTGCCAGGATCTGGACACTGTCATTCAAATAATACCTTGCATTCAAAAGGAATTTTTGTGGTGGGCTCAGGAATGTCACCTAAACAAGGGACTCTCTGTGACCCGGCCAGAGGCGAGTCAGATTTTAACGACAGATGCCTCAGACATAGCTTGGGGAGCTCATCTAAATGGAAAGTGGATACAAGACAAGTGGCCTGCCAGACTACAACATCTACATATCAACATGAAGGAGATGTTAGCAGTTCAGTTTGCATTAATAGCTTTCAAGGATTTACTTCTTCCAGGGCAGGTGTTGATTCTAACAGACAACACAACTGTCATGTGGTACATCAACAAGCAAGGGGAACACATTCTTATCCTCTATGCAGGCAAGCAATGATTTTGTGGGAGACTGCTCTCAGTTTACAACTAAGTCTTCAGGCAAGGTTTCTGCCGGAGCACAGAACTCCTTAGCAGATGTGTTAAGCAGACAAATCATGGATCCCCACGAGTGGAAACTGGATCTTCATGTATTTCAGAAACTGACAGTGTCCTGGGGAACTCCAGACATAGATCTGTTCGCTTCTCCACTAAACAACCAGCTGCCAAAGTTTTGCACAAAGCGGTTTCATCACACAGCTTGGAAAGTGGATGCTCTTTCTTTCAGTTGGGAAAATCTTCATGTGTATGCCTTTCCACCTCTGCCTCTCCTCCCAAAGGTACTTCTGAAGGTCAGACAGGACAAGCCAAGGATGATTTTGATAGCTCCAGATTGGCCTCGACAGCACTGGTATCCACTACTGAGAAGTCTAGTAAGAAAGCCTCCATGGCCTTTGCCTTTGATTCCACATCTGTTGTCCCAGGAGGACAGTCATTTGCTGAATGTCAAACTTCACTCTCTTCACCTAACAGCATGGCATATTCTGTTTTAAACCATAGAGGGTCTCAACTTCCACAACAAGTTTTGAATGTGATTTTGGAAGCTAGAAGGCCTAGTACAAGGAAAGTGTACGCAGATAAATGGAAGAGATTTTTATTTTGGAGTGCAGCTAAGGATTTGGATGTTTCTGAGCCTGATTTAAGTGTGGCTCTTCAATATCTTACTGAGTTATTGGACAAAGGTTTGTCCTTCTCTTCTATTAAGATTCATGCTGCAGCAATTTCAGCTCACTACGATTGTGACCCACCATTGTTTTCTCATCCTTTATTCAAGCAATTTCTCAGAGGGGCAAAGAATATAAGACCCCCACGAAGAGCTCCTACTCCTGCTTGGGATCTCAATTTTGTGTTGGAGAAACTCACTCTACAACCTTTTGAGCCTGCAGCTACTGCTGAGTTGAAATATTTGTCATGGAAGACTGCTTTTTTGTTGGCCATTACTTCTGCAAGAAGGGTTTCTGAGTTACAGGCCCTTATGGCAGTTGAGCCTTTCTTAATTTTTCACAAGGATAGGGTATCTTTACGTACCAATCCCTCCTTCATGCCTAAAGTGGTTTCTAGTGTGGCTTTAAACCAAACTATTCATTTGCCTACTTTTTATGCAAATCCCCAATCTAAAGGGGAAAAGATTTTGCACACCTTGGATGTTCACAGGCAGTTGCGATATTATTTGGACAGAACTAAAGGGTTCAGACAATCTCAGCAATTATTAGTTTCTTTTGCTTTGTGCTCTCAGGGCAAGCCTGTGTCAAAACAAACTATTTCAAAGTGGATTGGATTTTGCATTGCTTTCTGTTATTCCCATCATGGCAAAGATATTCCAGCTGGGATTAGACCTCATTCCACTAGGGCTACTGCCACTTCAACAGCTTTTGAGGGGGGTGGCTACTAAGGATATTTTGGAGGCAGCCACTTGGAGTTCAGTGCATACCTTCTCTAAGCATTACCACCTTCCCTTGTACTCTAGATCTAGGGCTGGTTTTGCCACTGCTGTGTTGCAGGGCATTTTGGCAGCTCCTGCTTCATTATAGTTTAGCCATCCTCCCTTACCTCTGCTTTGGGATTCTACCCAAGTGTTAGGACTGCAGCAATGTGAGATGAAGAACATAGTACAGTTTTGTACCTACCATAAATGTAGATGTTCGAAGATCCACATTGCTGCAGTCCAATTTACCCTCCCTCCTTCCCCTCTGTTGTTGAGGTGGTTGTGTGGGTTGGGTTATACATCTGAGGTAAACTGCATTTGGTATATTGCATTTTGTATATTTTGTATATATTATACATATTTTTGGTGTTAGACTAGCTATTTGTTTAGTTGTGGTCTTTGGGCTTGGACCTTTCTTTTTAGGGTCTTCTGACATCTGGGGCAAGAAAAGACTGAGGATATGACGTCGGTCATGCGCATTTGTACCCTGACGTTCTGATGTCAGTTAAATGCGCCCTGACCGACGTCAGCCTTATGCTCTGATATTCGGGCCGAATGAGGGACAGCGGACTACCCAAGTGTTAGGACTGCAGCAATGTGGATCTTCGAACATCTACATTTATGGTAGGTACAAAACTGTACTTTCCTGAAAATATCAGGCCTCACTGCACAAGGGCCACGGCCACCACTACAGCCTTCCTACGAGGGGGTGGCTACCAAGTACATTTTAGAAGCTGCTACTTGGAGCTCCGTGCATACATTTGCCAAGCATTACAATCTACCTTTATACTCTAGATCCAGAGCAGGGTTTGCAACTGCAGTCCTGCAGGGGATCTTAACTACACCATCCTTTTCTTAGTACCTCCTCCCCCAGATTGGCTATGGTATTCTACCCATATGTTATGACTGCAGATGCATCCTTGAAGGACATAGTACAGTTTTGTACCTACCATAAATGTAAATGTCGGATAGGTATGCATCTGCAGTCAGGATTACCCTCCCTCCTTCCCCTCTGTGGTATTCCTAGGGTACTTACCCCTCTTTTAGCTAGCTGGGGGAATCTATTATGGTGTATTTGTTTGTTTATACATGTATATAATTTGCAAATGTTTGGAACTTTTCAGCATTTATCCAAATTTAGCCTTCCAAGACGGCACCTGGCATCTGGGGCAAGAAAAACTGAGGAAAATGGCATCAGCTGATGCTTTTATACCCCAGACGCTCTGACGTCGGGGAAAGTGCGACATCAGCCGAGGCCAGACCCAGACTTTGGAATCCGGCCGACCGAAGGGCTGCCTGAGGCAGGACAACCCATATGTTATGACTGCAGATGCATACCTATCGGACATCTACATTTATGGTAGGTACAAAACTGTACTTTATGGTGAGTACATAACTTCTTTTTCCACTGGCCAGACTACATATGAGAATCCTTCAATGGCTACTCTTTTCCCAGTTGTCTCTTCAACAACTGCCTCTCTCTCTCATCCTATTTTTGATAATGGAATCTTGCAAAAAGGACCTTCATTGGTGGATTCAGTCCAATCAGCTAACGATAGGGACACCATTCATTCCTCACCAACCCGTTGCTACTGTGACCACGGATGCCTCCCAGAAGGGGGTGGGGGGAATTATCTAGGCAGGACAGTCCAAGGCACATGGCAAGAACACAAGGCTCACTTGCATATCAATGTCCTAGAGATGAGAGCAGGGCTACTAGCATTGTAGGGACTTCACAACTTTCTAGTAAATACTACAAAAAGCAAAAAAAGGAAGAAAAATGCCACCAACAATGAACAAGCCAACAAAATTATTGCTTAGCACTTTGGCTATTCAGCCTTCAGTGGGTAAAAAAAGTATAAAAAACACCATGATAATATACAGATAAATTTACAAGTCACACCCACTGTTAATTAAGTTAAATTAAATACTTCCAGTTGCAGTCTTTAGTTAACCCTGATGGTTCCAGAGTATTGAATTTTAAAATGTATGAGGTTTCCTTTCTACGCAGTTTGCTATCTAAACTAACCAATTCCCCCAAAGATACCTCAATTTTTTTCCAAAACAAAACCACAAATGTGATTGGAGCCATGAAACCTCATACATTTTAAAATAATTCAATACTCTGGAACCATCAGGGTTAAATAAAGATTGCAACTGGAAGTATGTAATTTAACTTAACAGTGGGTGTGACTTGTAAATTTTATCTGTATATTATCATGGCGTTTTTTATACATTTTTAATCTTTGAAGGCTGAATAGCCAAGGCTCTAAGCAATAAATTTGTTGGCTTGCTCGTTGTTGGTAGTATTTTACTTCACGACTTTCTTCCGCTAGGGACAATAGCAATCCAACCAGATAATATGTTAGTGGTATGGTATATAAACAAACAAGGAGGAACCAGATCCTACCCCCATGTTGAGAGGCTCTTTGTTTTCGGCTCCGGAGCCCGTCCCGACCCCTTCTTCGATCATTCCTCCTTCAAGCGCATCTCTGTCTTTGGAGCCGGAGTGTTCCGCACCGTGTGATGTTCCTAGGCTGGTTCCAATGGCCCCTCCGGCTCCATCGATACCGACATCGGCTCCGACCCCGTCGGCTCCGTCCTCGTGGTTCGGGACTCGGGATTCTTCAGTCGGGCCTGAGAGTGACATCTCGGGACATATTTTGGTTCCAAGTCTCCCTCTCTGTGCCTCGGCTCTGGGAATTCCGACTCCCGTCATGGTCTCGGAGGCTGGCCGGGTCGTCGGACTCGGTGGGGCCAGCCTTCGAGGCCATGCGGACTGCTCTGGCCAGATCGTTAGCTACAACAGGCAGATTGGTCACTCTGTCCCCCACCACTCTGAGAGCCTCTGATCACCACCTATCCATGGACAGCAGAGCTCCAAGGTCTAGGGATACCCCCCACTAGTGGCCCCAACTTTCTGAGGGCCCTTCAGAGTTCGTGCCTGAGGAGCCCTGTAGAAAGAAAATTTGCAAGAGGAAGCACATAAACTCCCAGGATGAGCCCCTTACCTCTGATACTGACATCGAGGAATTGGAGGGGACTCCCAAGTCATCCTCTGATGATGTTTCCTTCTCCAACATCCTGGAGATACTGAAGCAGAGAGATGACTGGCCATCCAAAGCCCCTTCTGAGGAGGAAGTCGGTCTTCCTTAAGGCCTTTGCTGCTCAGCCCTCCTCCTCTTGGGTGTCCCCACCCTTCGACGAGCTCCTTGATTTGATCTGTCGAAGGGTGTGGGAAAACCCTGATTCTGTGGACTCCGTACCCAGACATCCCAACAAGTTGCTTTCTGCTCCCCAGGGTAAGGAGTTTTTGTCCAAAGGAGTCTAGGACCATGGACCGGTACGGGAAGCATACCCTCTCATCAGCAACCTTTACCTTACAGCCGCTGAACTGTCTGTCTCATTTCACTCGGCTCCAGAGAGATCTCCTCAAGGAGTTAGGAGATACTTTTGCAGGTAACGTCCCTGAGGCGGTGGCCCAGACGGTTAATGCCCAGGTGTCTGCCCTCAATTCCATTGTCAACTCCTCCATGCAGCTCATTTCATATGCAGCCGTGGGAGCGAGTAGGGCAGCAAGCGTAGGAGTCGCCCTTAGAAGGCAAACCTGGCTGCGCCTGTGTCACTTCGCGGAGGCCTTCAAGTCTTCCTTCACTGACGCCCCCTTTGATGGTGGTTCTTTGTTCGGAACCAAAGTGAAAGACACCCTCACCAGGTGCGAGCAAGAGGGAAAGACCCTGTCTGCCGTAGGGGTCCATTTTTCCCTTCCTTCTAGGCCTTACCCCAAGGCCCAGCGGGGTGGGAAGATGCGGTTCAAGAAATCACGGAGATTTTTTCCTGCTGCACAAGGTGAGCCCCCCTCCAGAGGCAGAGGAGGGGGAGGTTATTCAGGGAGACGCCGTCCTAGAGGCAGAGGGGGCCCCTGCAATTCGGGAGACCGCAATTCCTTTCACGGCTCTCCCTACTCTCGTTCCTGAGGGAGTGCCCGGCTGCGCTTATCCGGAGCCAGTCGGGGGTCGAATTTCTTTATATCTGGAAGCCTGGAAAAGCATCACCTAGGACAGATGGGTATTACAAATAATTTCTGGAGGTTACTTCATTCCGTTTACATCAAACCCGCCTTCAATCAGGAAAATCCCAGACGTTCCACCCAGTCAAAGGGATCAAGCAGCCTTAGAGGTTTCAAAGCTGATCAAAGAACATACACGAGTGAAACCACCACGAAAAAATGCTGCTGTATAAAAGTCCAACTGATTTATTAAATAAAAAGAACAGATGAGCGTTTTCGCGTACCAACCAGTACGCTTCTTCAGATCTTAACATCTAAATTGATAAAACCACTTTTATACAAAGGCGCATACTCAAAAATGATCAATTAACCAATCAATTTAACAATTAAACAATTAAATAATCAGTGCAATACAATAAGGTATACCAGCTTCCTGATAGCTCTGTGAGCTCTAGAAGTAGAAAGCACAGAGAGAATGAAACATACCTAAAAATTCTGTTCCTCCAAATAACTATGCATTCCACAGAATTGTGGAATCAAATAAAATAGATACAAGGAAATGATGAAATAACAATACTTTAGAATCACCAAACCCCCATCATTCATAGCGTATATTTTTCAAAAATACATATATAATATATACGCATATAACAAATAGATACATATAGGACATACGAAAAATAAAAAATATAAAAAATATAAAATATAAAAATACCTTTATATACTATATTAATCCATGTTCAAAATTTCATTAGTTAATTACCATAAAATAATACCTGTTATATTGTGTAGATACAAATACAAACATAATCAAAGCTGCTAGGAAAATGAGCCATCCAATGTGTCCCCTCAGACCAAATCGGATTAGGGACTTACTCAAGATTCTTTTTGGTGCCGAAAAGAACAGGGGACCTGAGACCCATATTAGATCTCAGCCAACTGAACAACTTTGTACAGAAGTCCAAGTTCCATATGGTCACACTACAATCGATTCTCCCATTTTTAGGAGAGGAGGTATGGATGTGCTGCACCGACCTCAAGGATGCTTACCACCATGTAAAAATGGACAGGGCATCCAGGAATCACCTACGCTTATGGCTGGGAGCCAGTCATTCCCAGTTTTGAGCCCTGCCCTTTGGTCTCACTACAGCCCCCAGGGTGTTCACCAAGTGTATGGCAGTGGTGACGGCTCACTTGAGATGTCAGGGATTCCAAGTGTTTCCATATTTGGATGACTGGCTCCTTACCGCCCCCACCAGGCATCAATTAGTCCAAACCAGGGACGCTACGATCACTCTATGTCAACAGTTGGGCATAACACTAAATTGGAAAAAAATCTGCTTTGTTGCCCTCACAGCATGCCACCTTTTTAGGCGCAGAATTAGACACCATTCGAATGCAAGCATTTTTACCGCAGGAGAGGATCAGAGTCTTACAACAACAAATACACATCCTGATGCCCCTGAGGAAAGGAAGGCAAGATGGGTTCTTCAACTCCTGGGGACCATGGCAACAATTATGTTGGTCCCTCTAGCGAGATTGCACATGAGACTTCTCCAATGGCTCCTCTTTGTTCAATGGTCTCTCCAAAAATTTCCACTTTCTCACCCCATTTTGCTCATGGACAGATACAAACAGGACCTCAGCTGGTGTGCACCAACAATTTGGATGGGGGAAGGCCCTTCGTTCCACCCATCCCGGTTGCCACAGTGACCACAGAAGCCTCCCAGATGGGGTGGGGGGGCATTATCTTGGCAGGACAATCCAAGGCGTGTGGCAAGATCACGAGATACATCTGCATATCAACATCCTAGAGATGAGAGCAGTGTTACTTGTGTTGCAGACACTTCAGAGCTTTCTACCTCTAGGGACGATTGCATTACACTCGGACAACATGTCAGTAGTGTGGTATCTAAACAAGCAAGGGAGAACCAGGTCTTACCCTCTGTGAAGAGAGGCCATGCGAGTGTGGTAGTACGGTTTCTGGTGGCAATGCACATTCCGGGGAAATCCAACGTTATTGAGGACAGGCTAAGCAGAGCTATTCTGATGCCTTATGAGTGGTCCCTGAATCGTCTAATTGCAGAACGAATCTTCAGCAGATGGGGTCAGCCTTGCTGCGACCTTTTTGCCAGCCCCCCTCAATGCCAAATGCAGCAACTACTTCACGCTGATCCCCCCACAGGGGGAGTCACCCAGGGACGCTCTGGTTCACGATTGGCCCTCCGGTCTACTTTATGCTTTCCCTCTGTTTCCCTTGCTGTCAAAAGTGATTCAGAAAGTGCAATCCTTGGGAAGCAGAATGATTCTGATTGCTCCACACTGGCCTCGTCAAGTCTGGTTCCCTTTTCTTCAACCATACATTGTGGACACTCCTTGGATTCTGGACCCTCAACCAGATTTACTGACACACGTCAGGACAGTTCCACCCCTCTCTGAAGACCCTCCAGTTGACAGCCTGGCTACTCCACTTCCGTCGTTAGTTAGGCTTCATAAATTTCCACCGGAAGTGGTTCACATTTTATCTTCCTCTCATAAGCCATCTTCTAGGAAGATTTATTCCAGCAAATGGAAGCGGTTTTCTATTTGGGCGCATACCCAAGGAATTGATCCTTACACAGCTCCAATTGCTTCAGTCTTGGAGATTTTGTCTATGCTTTTCCATTAGGGTTCGGCATTAGCTACCATCAAAGTTCAATTGTCAGCGATCTCTAATTTTCATAGGTTCATAGGTTCATACTAGGCTATCTGCATTTATAAGCCTAGCCCATTGTTTTGTGGCTTACGCCACCCCTTTAGTATGGGGAACTATACCCATTATTTTGCTGTGCCTCTGTCGAGCAGTGACACTGAGGTAATTCCTGGGGTATATCTGCGATCTCCCATCCATTGGTCAAGATTTCTCTTGAACAAGGCCAGCGAGGTGCTCTGCCTCACATGTACCGGGATTTTGTTCCACAGCATAGGGAGTCTTTGGGTGATGAATCTATCTCTCCAGCACGTCCTATTAATAGCCGTGTCGAGGTTTAAGTCTCCCGCCCTTGTGGCTCTGATGGATCTAGATTTTTGAGGTGAAGCATATTCATCAAATCTGGGTTTGACATGGCCTTGTATGTTAGGCAAAGGTCACCTCTGAGCAAGCGGTGCGACTGAATAGAGCTGGAGTTCTTTCAGTCAGGCAGCATAGGACAGATTTTGAGACCCTTTATCCTTTTGGTGAGGAACTTTTGTGGCCTCTCCAGCTGCTGCAAGTGTCGGGTCAGATACATTCCGAATGGGGCATTGTACTCAATCATTGGTCTGATGAGTGATGAGTAAAGGGAGACTATGACCTCCCTTGATCTAGATGAGAATTCCTTCATGATAAGGTGGGCAATGTAGAAGGACTTCCTAACTACTTTAGCTACATGGGTGTCGAATGACAGACTACTATCAACCTGGGTCCCCAGGTCCCTGATAACTTCTTCTGTGCTCAGTGGATTGCCACCTATTTGGTAGCTAGGGGTAACCTTGTTTTTCCCAAAGGGTATGACTATGCATTTTTTGGCATTTAACTTTAGGCCGTGGCTCTGGCACCAGTTATCCGTTTCTGTGAGACCCTTCTGAAGGATATCTGTGTCAGATGTGTTTTCTACTATGGCCCAGTTTGCAGTCATCTGCAAACTTTGTCAGCCATAACCCTCCTGTGTTTGCTTGTACTGGAAAAGTAGATGCCAAACAAGAGTGGGCCCAGGACTGAGCCCTGTGGGACACCACTTGTGACAGGCTTTGAGTCTGACATGGCGCCAGCAACTCTGACCCTGTGGGTTCTGTCACTCAGCCAGTTTGCAACCCATCTTGTGATGTATGGGTTAACATTTAAGCTGATGAGTTTTTCAATGATACCCGAGTGGGGTATTGTATCAAGGCCTTAGCCAGATCGAGGTAGGCTGTATGGACTGCCTTTCCTCATCAATGGCTTTGGTGACTGTTTCGAAAAAGTCAACCAAGTTTAAAAGGCATGATCTGCCTTTGACAAAGCCAAACTGGGTTGGATCCAAAGTCTGAAAATTCCCTATGTCTTTATTTATGAGGTCCATTATGATCCTCTCCATGGCTTTGCAGATAAGGCTTGTCAAGCTAATGGGCCGGTAATTTCCAGGGTCTGTGGAGGCACCGCCTTTGTGAAGTCGGACCACAGTTGCAGTGCGCCACTCCCTGGGTACGTATCCAGAGGTAAGACTTTGATTAAACAGCTGTCCTAGCTGTGGGTTTAATTCCTCATTGAGTTCGTGGAGCACACAGCCGGGGACACCATCGGGTCCCATGGATGCTGTGTTTTTTGCTTTGGAGAGCAGTTCTCACTTGGGCGCTGGAGATGTTTGGGGGGCTGCACTCATTTGGTATAGATATCTCTCCTTTTGGGGGGGAGGCGGGGGAGAAGTTTGCACTGAACCTGTCAGCCAGTATGTTGGCAATGTCTGTAGGATCAGTAATCTTCACATCATTTTGAACTAGTTCTGAGCATATCTGGGAGTTTCCTCCTAGGTTTCTAACATAGCTAAAGAAGGCCTTATGATTGTCTTTTGAGTCTTTAGCTGTTTTTCTCTCGAAATTTGCTTTGGATGATTTTATGAGAGCTCTTAGTTTTTTACTTATAGTGATCAAGGGTGTCTTACCTTTTAAGGATTTTGCTCCATCTTGTAGTAGCTTCCTCCTTTTGTTGTAGAGTTTGTTTATGGCTGGGGTCCACCAGACTGGACGCTTGCCTTTGGTACAAAGAGTCTTTGTTTTGCTTGGGATTGCCTTATCCATGCAGTCCTGCAGGTGCTGGTAGAAGGCGTTTGTAAGTGATTCAGCGGCTTGAGTATTGTTTTCTGCCGCTCGGGGCCTGAAAGGAGACCACACTAGTCTTTAGAAGTGTGAAGTCGGCTTTTGAGAAGTTCTTTACTGTGGTCTTTTTATTTCAGGTGGGGTGGGATGAGGACCTCCAGCGAGATTAGTTTGTGATCTGATCTCACCAGTGAGGGGTATACTTCGGTGTTGAACATTGTGCTCCCATGTTCGTGATGATGAGATCAAGTATGTTATCTCCTCTTGTGGGGATGGTGACTAGTTGTTCCATGGCATTTGAGTTTATGAATTCCAGGAACTTTTGGGCTAGGGTGTTTGGGCTTGAGTAGTGTTCCCAGTCTATATTAGGGTAATTGAAGTCACCTAGTATGATGGTGTTTGGTGATACATTTATCCCTCTAGTGTTTTCAGGAAGGCCATGTGAGTTTCCTGAGTTTGTGAGGGTGGCCTGTAACATGCTACAATTTGCAGAGCAGTCTTGCCTATGGTTAATTGCACCTGGATGGTCTCCGATGCATCGTGTTGCCACCAGTCTTGAGGTGTGGGTGTCCTTGATGAATATGGATACCCCCTCCTTTCTTGGTATTGTCCGGATTTTGGGGCCGGAACGCATGATATGAGGTAAAACCTGATAGCGCTGGGGTGCTCTCAGGAGCCTTGAACCAGGTTTCTGTCACAGCACAGACATCGATGTTCTCCATACTGAGAAGGGCCTCGAGTGCGTGCATTTTGAGATTTAGACTTCTGGCATTGAGCAGCATTACCCTTAGTTTTTTTCCTTTTTTGTGTTCTAGGGTGGTAGGTTTAGAATTTGAGCCTTGCCTAAAAAAGGCACTATGGGGGTGGCAAGAGCCTTTGCCAATATCCGGAATCCCAGGGGTGACAGGTGCAAGCCGTCCCTTGCGAAGCAGCGTGGCTATTCCAGCATGTCATCCCAGGCATCCATGTGGCTAATGAACCTAGTCTCAAGGCTCATAGACTCTGCAAGGCTTTCCTGAAGGGTACTCTGTTACTCCGTCCCCTGGTCTCCGGACCTATCATGCCCTGGGATCTCAATTTTGTTCTACAAGCCCTTACTTCACCACCTTTTGAGCCTGCAGCAACCTGTGAATTGAAATTCTTGACCTGGAAAACGGCCTTCTTAACAGCAATCACTTCAGCAAAGCGAGTTTCAGAAATTCAAACCCTCTCTATCAAACCTCCATACTTAATCTTCCATAAGGACAGGGTTTTTCTTCGACCAAACCCTTCTTTTCTTCCTAAAGTGGCTTCCGAGTCTAATCTTAATCAATCCATTGAGTTGCCTGTATTCTTTCCTCAATTTTCAAACAAGGCAGAATTTAAATTTCATCAATTGGATGTACACAGACAGTTAGGTTTCTATCTGCACCGAACAAAAGATATCCGGAAGTCTGATCAACTATTTGTCTCCTTTTCGGAAAACAAAATTGGGTCCCCGGTCTCCAAGATCACCATATCCAGATGGATATCTAGTTGCATCTCTTTCGCCTACCAAGCAGGAGGAAAAGATCTGCCATTTCCAGTCAAGGCTCTCTCTACTTGGGCTGTTTCTACATCTACAGCTTATCAAGCCAGATTGTCAATGGATGATATATGTGCTGCAGCTACTTGGGCTTCTCCTCACACATTTGTTTCTCGTTACAAATTAGACGTGGTTTCTAGGGGCAGGTCGCCCTTTGGCTCTACAGTACTCAGGAGTATTTTCCTATGAGCCACCCAGGATGTAGGTGCTAGGGATGCTGTCCCACGGGTAAGAATGTAGGCGAGATAGGACTACATAACATCAGGAAGTTATGTACTCACCATAACGTTTGATGTATGTAGTCCATCTCGCCTCACATTCTTACTTACCCACCCACCTTCCCCCTTCCTGGAGGATCTGGAGGTTAGGTTTTTATGTACAGAGTTCCCTTTACTTCAGCTTATTATTTTTATCTGGATGTTGTGTATGCATGGGATATGAATGAGTATTGCAGCAAACTAGATCTGGGGATATGGAGCAGTGCACCATGGGATACCTGCTTAGCCCAGCCAATAGAAGACTTTGAGCTAGAAAAGTTTGGCCGAGTCGGAGCTGATATTCGGCTCCGAACCCACGGGTAAGAATGTGAGGCGAGATGGGCTACATACATCGAATGTTATGGTGAGTACATAACTTCCTGCTCTCATATTGCATGTTGAACAAATCAGAGGGAGGATGTAGATCATTTTGTGTTTTGCACCTAGTCAGCCACTGTAGCTAGGTAGCACGCACACAGGGCCGGTGCTAGCATTTTGGGGGCCCCCAGCAAGGTTCAAGTTGGGGGCCCTACTCAAGAGAACATAAAGTGTTACCACATTGCCATTGCACCCCCTTCCCTGCCAAGCTCATCCAGCACCATTTAACCGCTAGTGTCACTACATTCAGATCATTAAGAATTGATGTGCCAAGCCACACACTGGCATTTAGTACCATTGTTACATTACGACAAACCCCTGTACCACAGCAAGGTAGCTACTCACAGGTACACACTGACTGGCATTTAATACCAGTGTTACATTATGACAAACCCCTGTACCACAGCAAGGTAGCGACTCACAAATACACACACACTGACTGGCATTTAGTACCAATGTTACATTATGACAAACCCCTGTACCATAGCAAGGTAGCTGCTCACAGGTACACACTGGCATTTAATACCAATGTTACATTATGACAAACCTCTGTACCACAGCAAGGTAGTGACTCACAGATGCACACCAACGGGCATTTAGTGCCAATGTTACATTATGATAAACCCCTGTACCACAGCAAGGCAACCACTTACAGGTGCAGACAGTGACTGTGTACTCAACTGCCCAGATTTTCAAAGAATGTCCAGATGTGGCTCATGTTTGGTCTGTTCCTCACAATTTGTAGTTTTCTGGATTTTTTTGTGCCAAGTCATTGATGACTGAATTCATTAAATGACAGGCATTTCCATTTAACTTCATATCCTTTAGAACATGCATGTTAACACCTTTTATTCTAGCAACTTTTTCAATTGATAAGAGCAATATTTAAAATTTGCCCAGATCTTTGGGGCTGGAACCCCATTATCTGTGGCTTTGTCCAGATTTTGTGCCATGAGATTGAAAGCTGTGACTGGCATTTAGTAGCAATGTTGTTACATTATGACAAGCCTCTGTACCGCATCAAGGTAGCCAGTCCCACAGAGGTACGTAGAGATGCAGACTCCCACAGAAAGGCACACCGACTCCCACAGAAAGGCACACTGACACAGACCCCCACAGAAAGGCACACCGACACAGACTCCCACAGAAAGGCACACCGACACAGACTCCCACAGAAAGGCACACCGACACAGACTCCCACAGAAAGGCACACCGACACAGACTCCCACAGAAAGGCACAAAGACACAGACTCCCTCACATAGGATAGAAGAACACTAAAACAGACTCTTGCACACAGGACAGATACTCACACATGAAAAAGACTGCACTACAGCAAGACTGAACATTAATACCCACACAGGCAGGATAGAGGCACCCCCCTCCCCCACAAGTACAGAGAGAAGACCAGGACAAATTTACTGCAAGACTGAACATAAACCTACGCAAGATTAAGTCAGCACTACTACAAAACAGAATTGAGAAACCCCTCCCAAACACAAGACAATGACAGCAATACAGCAAGACTGAAATAAGCAGCATTTAGATAAACTGACATCATTCAAGGCAGTTACTGACATGCAGAATAGTCACACTGCAGATGTACACAACACAGCTATGGGACACAGAAAAAACTATAGACACATGCAAGAGAAAGCCATGGGGGTTACAGAGCCTGAGGCAGACTCAAACCCAAACAAACCCAAAAGAAAGCCATAGGGATTACTGAGACCGAAGCAGATGACTCAAACCCAGACAGAGAGCGCAATGGGGATTACTGAGCCTGAGGCAGACAGACTCAAACCCAAAGAAACACAAGAGAACCATGGGGATTACTGATCCTGAGGCAGACTCAAACCCATGCACAAGAGAGTAATGGGGATTAGTGAGTCTGACACAGGCAGACTCAAACCCAAAGAAAAAAGGTGAAGACCAGTGTCATTCATCTTCCATGTGCATTTACCTCTTCAGCTTCTGACTGCTGCCACTTGTCTGTTCTTACTGCACTTCTGTTGTAGCCCCACGACGAGTCCTGCCACTCCCAACTGTCCTAGCATCC
This sequence comes from Protopterus annectens, assembly GCF_019279795.1. Lineage (NCBI taxonomy): Eukaryota > Metazoa > Chordata > Ceratodontiformes > Protopteridae > Protopterus > Protopterus annectens. The sequence goes on from NC_056741.1 coordinate 1,433,641,416, forward strand.
TGACGAGTCCTGCCACTGTCCTGCGGCTCCCGACAAGTCCTGCAGCACCTAGCTGCCTTTGCCTAACATCCTGCTAGTTCCATCCTCATGGTCCTACTTGTTGGAGGTAAACAAAAAAAAAAGTGAATACACAACATACAAGCCACACTAAGGCGCTACCTGAAATTTACTGCCTGAATGGAAATATGAGCACATACCTACGGTTTTAATGGGATCGTACAAATTTTATTCCGGACAAAGTCTTCAGTGAGGCTGCCATGTGATACACTTTGTCCCGCTTCATGCTCCATTGAGAGCACAGCTAAGCCTGAAAGTGTCTCCTGACTCATTAATGAACGCACGTATGTCTTTGAGTTTCAGCTTAGAAAAGCTGCGTTCTGCAGTAGCCACTGTAACAGGTGCAGTCAAATAAATGCGCAGTGAAACACAAGTATTTATATATATATATATATATATATATATATATATATATATATATATATATATATATATATGTGAGTCTTGCAAGTGGTTGCAAATGAGGAAATTTAACAGTCAGTGGTAATGATGATTCATTATTAATCATTTGAGAAAGGCTTTTAAGTTTTTGTCCAAGGTCAGAGTCATCAATATCACAGTGGCCACTTATCCTGTCAGTCAGTTGTTCTTTCAGAGCCTTGCAGTGTTGCAGCAGTGTGTCTTCTGCAACATCACTCAAGGCTTTAATATTTGATAAAAATCCGAAGGCCTTATCAAACTCTGAAAGCTGCTCAAACCGGTCAGTAAACAATTGGATTGTTGTGTCCAGCAGCACATTGAAGAACTCTACACGTAGTTTTACTGCTGGATCCTGTACAGTCTCATCTTCTCCTTCCTAGTCAAAGAACCGCTTTACTTTCCTCTGTCTCTTTTCTTGAAATGTGGTACCAACATCCAGTTCTTCCTCTATCTTGGAGGCTTCACCCATGGCATGTTGAAATCCGCGCTCTCTGTAATTCTTCAGCAGGTCCATAGTGGATGCCAGCACTGTGACACATGTCAAAATATCAACAGGTGGACTCTGCAGAACTTTGCTTGCACAATTTACCTCTGTCAGTACATCATACCAAACCACTAAACATACAATTAACTGGTATGACGTAAGTTCTGAGCACAGTCCCCTTGCTTGTTGATATGTTGCAGCATCATTTGTACATACTACTTGACCTATCTCCTGTAATGCCTCAATGACTCCCTTCATCTGAAATCTTACTGCCTTAACAGAGTCTATCCAGCATTTCTAGTGAGTCTCCGACAGTGGCTTCACAGTGACATTTATGTGCCGTTTCAAGATCTGCCATCTGCTTGTTGATGCTGAACAGAGTACGTAAATGTTCTGCAGACATCCAAAGAATGCCACTGCCAGTACTGATGAATGTGCTCCATCACTAACAATAAGATTTAAATTTTGGCAGGCATATGGCACATAAAAAGCCCTTGAATTCATCTGTTTTATCCGGGCCTGCACTGCAGCTCGTTTCCCCTTCATGTTGCTGCCATTGTCTTATCCTTGTCCTCGACCGTTATTAATGTCCAGGTCATGATTTTGAAGAGTCTGAAGAAAAGCTTCTGCAAGTCCTGCCCCAGTTGTATCATTCGCAGGCACAAATCGCAGAAAATGTTCCTCAACTGTGGCTGCAGTCCGTGAAATATCCACATACCGAACTGCTACAGTCATTTGGGCTTGATTGCTGATGTCTGGTGTGCAATCAAGAATCACAGAAAAGTACCTAGCGTCCTTCACCTTCCCTACAGTGATCCTTAAAATAGCATTTGCAAACAACTGGATAACGTCATTCTGTATGTCCTTCCCAAGGTAGTGATACATTACCTCTTTATTCCGAATACGGCACAAATATTCAGCCATGACCGAGTCGAACTGCGACAAAAGTTGCACTTGGCTTAAGAAATTGCCATTGCCATAGGTGTCCAGGGCATCATTTGTACCACAGAATGCCATGTTCTATTCTGCCAAGTATTGGACAACAGCAATAATGAGTTCTAACACACCACGCCAGTGAGTTATTTCCTTTTCAACCACTGATTGTCTCTTATCGTCCATAGTCTGCCTACTCTTTATTCTATTGTCCAGTTCCTTCCCTTCAGCATGCATGCAGTATGCTCCGGTACTCGATCATGGCTGTGTAAAGCTTTGGACATCTCTCTCCATGCTTTGTAAACTCCTGACCTGAGTATATGGTTAGAATGTCCAAACAATTTGCATGCAAAGCAAAACAGTGCATCCTTTCAGACCGAATATGTCAGCCAAGTGCATTTGGCTCTCTCTCCATTAGGCAGCATATGGAAATAGTTCTCCGATGTAAATCTTCTTTTCTGCTCATTGACTGCGAACTGTGGTAACAACACTTGCACCGGTCCATTCTTAATGGCAGCCACCCTAAACTCATCCCTTGTCAAGTCTGGCCAAGTCCCTAGATCCTCAAAAGATGCACCTGACACTCCCTGCAAGTCATAGGCCACATCTGTCACTACAGAAGTATGGGCTCCTTCTGTATCAAAGCCTGGTGATCCAGGCAACACCTCTACAGTTGAATCTGCATTTGCTGACATGCTTTTACCCATGGTAACTGCTGTAGGTCCACAGGAGGTAGCCTGTGGTGTAGCCGCAAGACAGTGGTCACTTTCTATTGAAAGGATACTGGCCTCACAGTGGTCAGACTGTAATGCAGAACCATTGTGTTCTCCTGAAGGCAGACTTTTTCCTGACTCTCCCCTCTCCGATGACCCACAGAAAAATTTCATAATGGAGCCCTGTCTCTTTGCATCCTCATTCCTCTGCTGCTGAAGCTTTCTTTTTGCTGCTCCTGACAAATATGTACACTTCATCTCTAACTGGAAATGGAAGTAAAGCAGAATTACTACACATGCAGTCAGAGTCCTTTTGTCATACTGTTAGTATGAATGCATAATGACTTGTTTGACATCAGTCACTATTGCACTGCAGGCAGAAAGACTGAAGAATTGACCAGTAGGCACAAAAAAGTAATGAGAAAGGCCCAATTTACAGTTTTATGTTAAATACCTAACACTAGAGGTGAACTTGAGCTTTTTCTACACAATTCTTCCCCTTTCACCCCCCCCCCCCCCCCAGACATATGAAGAGGCCCGAAATGATGCAAAAGATTGATATTACAAGCTCTCTGGAACAGACTAAAGTCTGAAAGAAGTAATGACTAGGAGAAGCCCAAGTCTCAAAGGGAACAGCAAACCCAAGTCTCAAGGGGAACAGCAAACTGTGAGGCAAGACAAATGTTACAGTACAAAAAAAGACTACACATGCCCACTACCTCTCAGTCTATTAGCACACTTGAACAAGCCAAAATCATTGGTTGAACAAAGTTGTGAAATCATGGATTTGCTAGAAAACCTCATTTGTGAGGTATGTAGAAGTGACACACACATTGGGAGACATGACCACAACTACTATTGGCACAGGATCTGTGTACAAATGCATAAAGCCAGGGAATGTACCATGCATTACATGTGGAGGGTATGAAACATGGTCCATTTCTGCTAGTAGTCTCAGCCCTACACATTGTGCAATCGTTTTGAGAGAGAACAGGCCAAAAACATCTGCACACATTCTCGCAGACCCTATCAACCTTCTAAACTGTCAGCATAATTCAGACAGTCAAAAATAACTGCAGGAGAATGCGTAACATCATAGATAGTTTAAAACATTAACTTAGGTAGCAGAGCAGTGTTTGCAGTAGTATGCATTATACATAAATACATTAGGCTTTTTAAACAATGTACAGGCCCCATCAACCTCCAAATAGCATAATGCAAACAGCCAAAAATACCTGCAGAACAAGCTGTAACATCAGGTACAGTTAAACAGTACTATAAACCTAGACAACAGAACTGTGTTTGCATTAGCATGCATTAAGACAGCAGTACATTGTGTGGAATTCTTACCCCCCCCCCAAGTCTCGGCACAATTTTGGATGAAGTGAAAACAAAAAGGCGTAGCATAAACAATGTGCTTATACAGTCCATGACCCCCTATTAAAAAACTCCAGGCAAACAGTGGATATTGCAACATTCTCACAGACCCTAACCACACTCCACAACTTTCATTACAATAACTATGGACAACAAAAAAAAATTGAAGTCATTGCAACAAGGCATATCAAGGACAGTTAAACAGTACTATAAACATAGATGGCAGAACACTATTTGCATTATTATGCATTAAGATGTCAGTACATTCTGTGTAATTCTCACCCCCCCCCCCCAGTCTCTACACAATTTTGGATGAAGTGAAATCAAGCGTAGCATTAACAATGTGCTTATACAGTATGTGGCCCCACATTAAACAAAAAATTCCATGCAAACATTGAACACTGCAACATTCACAGCCACTAACTACCCTCCCAACATTAGCCATTTTAAACAATGTACGGGCCCCATCAACCTCCAAATAGCACAATTCAAACAGCCATATACAGCTGCAGAACTAGTACTATAAACTTAGACAGCAGAACAGTGTTTGCATTAGCATGCATTAAGATAGCAGTACATTCTGCGGAATTCTTACCCCCCTCCCCCAAGTCTCGGCACAATTTTGGATGAAGTGAAAACAAAAAGGCATAGCATAAACAACGTGCTTATACAGTCCGTGACCCCCTATTAAAAAAAGCTCCAGGCAAACAGTGGACACTGCAACATTCTCACAGACCTTAACCACACTCCACAACTTTCATTACAATAACTATGGACAACGAAAAAAATTGAAGTCATTGCAACAAGGCATATCAAGGACAGTTAAACAGTACTATAAACATAGATGGCAGAACACTGTTTGCATTACTGTGCATTAAGATGTCAGTACATTCTGTGGAATTGTCATCCCCCCCCCCCCATTCTCTGCACAATTTTGGATGAAATGAAAACAAGCGTAGCATTAACAATGTGCTTATACAGTATGTGGCCCCACATTAAAAACAATTCCAGGCAAACATTGAACACTGCAACATTCACAGCCACTAACTACCCTCCCAACATTAGCCATTTTAAACCATGTACGGGCCCCATCAACCTCCAAATAGCATAATTCAAACAGCCAAATATAACTGCAGAACTAGCTGTGACATCAGGGATAGTTAAACAGTACTATAAACCTAGACAGCAGAACAGTGTTTGCATTAGCATGCATTAAGATATCAGTACATTTTGTGGAATTCTTACCCCCCCAAGTCTAGGCACAATACTGGATGAAGTGAAAACAAAAAGGCGTAGCATAAACAATGTGCTTGTACAGTCCGTGACTCCCTATTAAAAATACTCCAAGCAAGCAATGGAAACTGCAACATTCTCAGGCCCTAACCACACTCCAAACCTTTCGACACAGTAAGTAAGGACAACAAAAATAGTTAAGTCATTGCATCAGTAGTACATTGTTGGTAAACAAAATAGTACTGCAACAGGGTTTGCAGTAGTATACATTCAAACATCTGCACCTTCTGCAACATTCTCACAGCTGCTAACTACCCTCCCAACATTAGACATTGTAAACAATGTACAGGTCCCTTCAACCTTCAAAGAGCATAACTCAAACAGCCAATAATAACAACTGCAGATCAAGGCGTAACATCAGTCGATATTTAAACAGTACAATAAACCAAGATAGCCAAACAGTGTTTGCTAGCATGCATTAAGATATCAGGCCCCATCAACCTCCAAATAGCCAAATTCAAACGGCCACACATAACTGCGGAACAAGCTGTACTATCAGGGATATTTAAACAGTACTATAAACCTAGATAACGGAATAGAGTTTGCATTAGCATGCATTAAGATATCGGGCCCCATCAACCTCCAAATAACATAATTCAAACAACCACAAATAACTGCAGAACAAGCTGTAACATCAGGGATATTTAAAGAGTACTATAAGCCTAGACAGCAGAACAGTGTTTGCATTAGCATGCATTAAAATATCAGTACATTCTGCGGAATCCCCTCTCCCTTCCTGCAGCCGATGCACAATAATCCTGGATAAAGTGAAAACCAAAAACATAGGCGTAGCATTAACAGTGTGCTTATACAGTATGTGACCCCATTAAAAAACACTCCAAGCAAACATTGAACACTGACATTCTTACAGGTAACCACACTCCCAAACTTTCAACACATTAACTACAGACAAAGAAAAAACTGCAGTCATTGCATGAGAGAGTAGAACATTGTGGTTATACACAATAGTAGTGTAACAGGGTTTGCATTAGTATACATTCAAAACATCTATGCCTTCAGCAACATTCTCACAGCTGCTAACTACTCTCCCAGCATTAGGCATTTTAAGCAACTTACAGGCCCCATCAACCTCCTAACCTCTCAGCATAATTCAAACAGGCAAAAAACTACAGAACAAGGTGTAACATCAGGGATAGTGTAAAACAGTAGATATACGAACAGTGTTTGACAAACTTGTAAAAAACTCAAAACCTACTGCAAATTCAGCTGACAATCTACCAGCAGAATTTCAAAAACTAGCAGCTGAAGCCAGTTCTTATCCTGAATACTTAAAAGATCCATTACTGAGCAGTACGTCCCAACCATCTTAAAAATATCATGCATTATTCTCTCAAACTACTAACTACTCTCCCCAACCTTAATCACATCCCCCTAGCCCTCCACTGGCTCCATATCTACGCAACAGGTCATAAACAGCCTTAAAATGTCTCCAGGATCTACCCTCCTCTACTTCCACTCAAATTAGGAGTCTCACAAGGCTACAAACTTGATCCACTTCAGTTTAGTGGATTTATTATCAACCTCAATACTGACACATCCCTAGCACTCACAATCCAATATGCTGACGTGGATCTACCATGCAACAGGTCATGTCCTAACCCAGGCTGAAATAAGCTAATCTTCACCACTTAACCCTTACGCCTAAGACTATTGACTTAGACAGCATCTCACAAAACTGCCCACCTATCCCTACTGTAGCCAACTACAATATCCTTCTCTGTCCATTACTTATCTCTCCTCCTTTTCGTCACCCCCCATCCCATTCTCTCTACCTTTTACATATACAGCATAGATACTGTGACAATAAAGGCTGTCTTCTCAATTCCAATATGTGATGCACAAACGCAAAACGAATAGTCCAATAGAGTAAAAAACAGGTTTAATGAATCCACCAGATAAAACAAAACTTAATACATCCATTTGTTTTATCTGGTGGATTCATTAAACCTGTTTTTTACTCTATTGGACTGTTCGTTTTGTGTTTGTGCGTCACATATTGGAATTGAGAAGACAGCCTTTATTGTCACCGGAGCTGTATTGTTTTTGGTTCAGTCTACAGTTTTGTGCACTTGGTTAACAGCATAGATACTGCCAAAAAAAAATAACGAGCCAACTCTACCTCTTGCCCCAAATAACTAACTTACACACTCTCCTAACCAACGGGCAATCAAAATTAAATGTATATTACATTTAACATTCCCTTATATTGTCCCTCGCACAAACAGATAAACCAAACTTATTTTACATATTTCTAGCACCTGTGTACTAAGAAGCATTTCTCCCTGAGCCTCCACTGAAAATGGGTTCTATCCCAGTCAGACTATCCAGTAAAGAAATGTAAAATAAGTAAAGTAAAACTGGTATAACCACAGCCCCTCACCCACAAATCCTCTTAGCACAACACGTCGCTACACAAAAGTAAAGTAAAACTGGTACAACCACAGCCCCTTACCCCCATCCTCTTAGCACAAAAACTCTACATAAAAGCAAATTAAAACCAATAAAACCAGTCCCCACCTCCCCAATCCTCATAGCACAAGAACACCACACAGGTGAAATTAACTGGTAAAACCACAGCTCCTCACAGTCATCTCTTACCAGCAGAAAGGTAACAAAATAAAACTGGTACAAACACAACCTCAGCCCCCACCCTCTTAGCACAAAAACTCTACACAAAGCCAAAATAAAACTGGTACAACCTCACCCCCCCCCCACACACACACACACTCTTGGCACAAAAACTCTGCACAAAACCAAAATAAAACCAGTACAACCATAGCCCCAAAATAAAACTGGTACAACTACAGCCCTCACCCCCCCCAAACCTCTTACCACAAGAAATATGCCCAAACCCCCCCCCACACACAAAATAAAGTTTAAACTAAACCCCAAAACTTACCTTTTATGCTTTCTACAGAAGGCTGCTTTCAATACTCTGCTCCCTCTTCACGACTGAAGGCTCACCTGCTTCCTCAGATCACTCAATCCCTTTGAAATTGCCCTTAAAAGGACAGTTTTTCAGACCTTTTGAGAAATTACCCTTAGAAGGACAATTGAAAAAAAGGGTATAATCCAACGACGACCGTTTCAAAGGCTGGAATCCACCACTGATCCGTTCTCTGACAGTCCGTCCTCACACTGGTCCAAACCCAGCTCGATCTTCACACTCTGCTGCTGTTATGGAACACTTCTTTGTTTAAAAACAAGAGAAGTGCTTCTTATTAGCTGCAGGTGCCTTTTTAAAAGCAGTTTGTGCGGGAAGTAATGAGCAAAAACCAATCAGGTCCTTGCTTCATCACTTCCTACTTTAAAAAATTTAAAAAACACAAGCACTTAGTTCACAGGCTGCTGCAGCCAATCAGATCCCTTGTTTCGGTGAGCGGACCTGATTGAGCGCAGCTTGCCAGCAAATAAAAAAACCCGGAAACATAGTTCCGATTTTCATGGTGACGGCAGCCGCAGGGAACAATGCGGACGTCCACGAGGAGCCAAGCCGAAGACGAGTAGCGGTCGGACCAACCCGCGGCTGCTGAATGGGGGCCCTCATTCGCAGGAAGGTAATCGGGGGCTCACTGCGGGTTTTGCGGGTGCCTAACGCTGGCTATGCTTAAATTCCAGTGCCAGTCTTTCATTTTTATTTCATTACCCTGTGTTTTTATTTTAGTTATTTGTGTATGATCTGAAATAGTCACTGGGTGCTTACCAAGACCTTCAATTAAATGCACATGTTCCTGTGAATTGTAAATTCTGTCTAATCTAACCCAGTTTTTATATCTTGGGGAATAATATGTAAATTCTCTCTGAACTGCTATTACTGATTTCACATCTTACATGCCAAATATTTTCATAGAATTTCTTCAAAAATCTACCCTCCTTTGTTATACTTTCCCTTTTGGGCCCCCCAGACAAGTCTTCATTGTTGCAAATTACATTTCCATCCCCACCTATAAGTAATATTCCTTGCTGAAAACCTATTATTTCTCCTAGAATTTTCTTGAGCTCCGTTATATTAGTTTTAGGTGGAATGTAAATACATGCCAGTGTAATCTTCCTCCCTTGCCCCTTAGGATTACAAATCTCCAATTATTATCCTTTTTTTATCATCTTCTGTCATTATTGGAGCTCCTCTTGCAATTAATATAAGTACTTCTCTCTTCCTTTGTCCCAGGAATTCCGCTGAATAATCGTCCTGAAAACATTTCTTTATCAAATTCACATGTTCAGTTCTTTGAGTGCGTCTCCTGTAACATGATTATTTGACTCTACATTTTTTAATATAGTTCATTACTCTTTCTTGTTTGTGAGACAATTGACATTTAAAGTCATTACAGAAAGCATAATCAAATTAAAAGTTATTCCCACCTGTTATGTATAACACCATTTTTGTTTTCTTGTCATATCCATTTGAGCCTTTGTCACATCTTACAAAGCTTTTTTTTTTTTTATTGAAAACCCTCAACAACAAAACAGACTCACCCCAATACCCCCTTAAAATCCTTTAAAGTAATACCAAAAACAAGTAATCTCCGTGGTATCCCCGAAGTCTCAAAGCAACCCACTAAAGTGTAGTGGGTCTAAAAACAAAACAGTGTAAGAAACTTCTGTGTGGAAGATTTTCAGTCCATATATTTCTAGTTAATCACTGTATATTAATCAGATCAGACAATAGTAGTAGAAGTAGCAAACGTAAACTCGTCAAGTCAAAAAGTAATAATAGAAAATATATAATTCTACAGCATTACTAAGTATTCGAAAGTAATCCAAGCAAGATAGGCAGTCTGTTTCCAGTCAAAAATCTTTTATTAAGTACACAGACACGCGATCCAAGTAAAACAAAAATAGAGTAATAATTTCCTCACAAGCTTTCTAAATATATATATACTTTTTTATCAGGCATGGGAGTGGTTTATTGTGCTGTAAAATAATGTGTTATTGGTGCACATGTTAAATTCACATCTCTTCCACCATCAGTGTGACATTCGAGCTGGTCCTGCCCTAGCTAGTAGCTGTCATAATAACATATAGCCCTAATGTACTTTAATGGTCCATCTTATTTAACCAAATTATTAAGTAGATTATTAAGTCTGTGATTTTATACAAGGCAATATACTACATGGCTGGAAATATATCAACCTTAGTTCATTTTGCGATCAAAAATTATATATAAATATAAACATATACATTTTGCATGTAAAAATCAGTTTCTATTTTCATAACCTATTGTTAACAAAGATCGCTTTCGTCCTTCTAGACTTCTTCAGGTCTGTGTACAAGAACTCTAAAAACCTATATAATTGTATAATTAGTATTGTTATTACCATCATTTTGAATAAAGTGGAAAAAAGAGAACCAAAAAAAAAAAAATATATATATATATATATATATATATATATATATGATGATGATGGAAACAAAATATACACTTAAATTTCAAATGATTTAAAATGGTATTTAAAACCAATTTGTAGAAAAAAATAAAATACAATTAGTCATGTAAACAATGTGGCAATTTTCTAAGTTCCAGTGCACTTTTAATTGAACAGTAGTAGTTTAGTCCAGGCTTTCTAAAAGAGTTCAGCTTTAATTGCCACATGAGTTCATGTTTCTCCAGAATATTCGGGATATCTCCTTCAAGATCACCCATGTCTGTGCGATCCAGGATCTGGAACTTAAAATCTGTGTGTCTTTTATGAAGAGAAATGTGTTTGGCTAGTGCATTATTTTTACATCCAGAGCGGATTTCTGACAGACATGAAATCCTTCGCTTGAGTTTATTTACAGTCTTGCCCACATAGAATGCATCACATTCATTACACAAAACTATATACATAATTTATTTATTCTTTTGATTTAACATTTGTTTGCCAGGATTGTCCGACTAGACAACAAGTCTACATTTTTTATATAGTTCAGTATAGTTAATATAGTTTAATATTGTACGTATTCAAATACTGAAGTTTTACCTTCCTAATAGGAACAAAAGTCCCAAACCGACAGCCACACTGACAGACTTGAGTTAACCTAAAAGAAAGGTTAAACATGCTTGGGCATATGTTGCAGCCTGTGATTCTACTAAGTGCTAATTGATTTTGTCTTTTGTTTATAGCTCTCCCATCTGGAGAAAAAAAAACATTGAATGCTTTCAGAGAACATTATGTCCTACCCAGTTTCTGTTCTAATTTTCTTTGCAGCCAGTCACTCTCCACCAGCCTGCAGCCAGTTTCTCTTTCTCAGATTGTCTCCATGGAGATATGAGAATCAGGCAGCCAGTTTCTGTTTATGGAAAAATGAAGAGCAGCTGCAGAATTGCTACTGAGCATACATATATTTGCTAGACAAAAGCCTCATAATATTCAATATTCTTTTTCATTTACTTGCTTTCTCTTAAAGCTTGTTACTAAGTCAATCTAAGGTCCTTAATCCAGGCATTTCGCCTACCAAAAATGAGGAAAAAGCACATTCATTTTTCGTTTGTCATGCTCTTTTAACCAGGGTTTTTCTCACTGCATTGCCTTCATTTCTTAAAACCAAACAAGAAGAAAGAAAGGAAGAAGGGAGAACGGTGTTTACAGTCCCCATTAACTTAAATATAACTGAGAAAACTTTGCTTTATAGCATGGAAAGAATACCATACACCACAAATATAGTGCTAGTAATAAAAAAAATGTCATTACTTACAGTTAACTTTCTCCCTCCTCTTCCCCTTGCCAAACCATTATTTGAAGATTAATGACATGAAGTACGGCATATGTTTGAGGGTTTGAGTCAACCACAAGTCCAACAATTTCTGAAAAGGTCCCATATTTCCAGATCTTCTTGTCATATTTCACAGATGTAATTATTGCATTGTAATACCACATTATTACTGGTTTTATTACTGTTCTCCATATTCCAGTTCTTGTCTCTGCTTCATTTCCAACATACTCTCAATTCTTCCAGTAAGCTCTCATGCTTTCTTCCTTCACTCCAACATTTTCTGATGAAACATTGGAAAAAGTTTCACAGGTACAGTCTTTCTCTGGTGTTTATTACCAGAGTAACAAGAAGCAGAATCTCTTTCTGTCACCGCTCACTTTTTGTTGTTCAAACTTTTTGTATTTTCTCCTTAACGTGTATTTCATCAAAATATGATTTTGTCCCTCCAGGGAAGAATTCTTTGAAGGCAGCTGGGTACAGTAGTTTGAATCTGACACCTGCATTTCGACATTCCCTGAATAGTGGAATAAGTTTGTTTCTCTTCTGTCTGGTGTACAGTGATTAATTGTTCTCTGTAAACACCCTGCTGTCTCCCACTTTTAATACTTTGCCCTTCTGCCACAGTTTTGCCAAAATCAACTCCTACTACTGGTAGGATTGCATATTTACTATTAAAAGTCTAGATTGCTTTTTTATAGCCAGGTTTGGAGCATACACACAATGTTGCCCTTTCAAGTAACAACTCATGCTGTGGAATACCAGTCAAGTTGCTTATTTGTGCTTTTATAAAATTAATGCAGTCTGTTCCTTCCAGCTTCTCTGCTATAGCTGAAAATCTCAGGTTTTCCCTTTGTGCTCTGTCCTCTTATTCTGTTATTTTTGAAACATCTCTTCCTGAGGAGTCTTATATTTGGCCAGTGTTTTCTTCATTTCAACCTCTGATTTTTTTTTCAGCTTTATCACCTCTTCTGAGTATTTGTTTAAATTTTCTTCCATTTTTTCCAGCCTTTTGTTGTTTGTGTTTATGTACTCCATGATTTTTTTTTAACCAGGCCTGTGTGCAGTTGTTTCATATCTTCCTTTAGACTACTGGAATTCTTGTCTGAAGGTTACATTGCTTTTGCTGAACAGCTCCAGAACGTTCCCCAGTCAGTGTTTTTTTCTCACTTTTTGTAGCGGATTGTTTTCCTGGTCCTCTGTATTTCCTTTTTCCTGACATCCAGGCAGTACAGTTATTAAAATTTACCCATAAGCACAAGTCTACTGGCCTTCTCTGCTGTGTTTCTGTTTTCATACTGTGAGAGCTAGAATTAAGCTGTTACTCAGTATGCAGCCATCTTGGAAGTCTGATCTTATAATACTTGGGTCCAGAAGCTAATGCATCATTGAAATTGCTTACCTTGAGAGCAGTGTTCCTAATTGCTTTCTCCTCTGCAAGGAAAGTCTCAGAACTGTTAAACCTTGTATGTAAGGAGCCTCTCCAGCAGTTCCATAGTAACAGGTTAAACCTGTGTACTAAACCCTCCTTTATGCCAACAATTGGTACAGAGCTAGCTCTAAACTGAGCTATTTATCTGTTGTTTCCTTATCTGTAAGGAGAGAGAGAAAAGAATACTACACTCATTGAAGATACACAGACAGTCGCAGTGCTACCTAAGCCAAACTATGCCTTTCAGAAAATTAGATCAGCTTGTTGTCTGTTTTGCAGAAACCTTGCCAGGACTGCCAGTGAATGAGCAGATTATCCCAAAGTGGCTTGCACATTAACTTTTGCTATAAAACACATGATGTGATATTACAGGATAAGCTCAGACCCCATTCTTTGAGGGGCACTGTCACTGCTTTGGTTTTCCTGAGAGAGAAGTTATACTCAGTATATCCGTGGAACAGCACTTGATCCTCGGATCTTATCTCTGGACTTAGCAGGCATGAATGTGAGCTCAAGGGCTGGGGCTGGATTTGCTTGTGCTATCCGAAAGGGTTAGTACAGCCCTAATTGGAGCAGTTGGCCAAAGATCTACTTGGATGGGATAAGTTTTAATCTTCACCTCCCTTACACACATCATTCTTACAGGCCTGGCCCTCAGTGCCTCACATCTGCACCAGGTCTACCTGCTAGAAACAAATACCTCATAAGGATTTCCACTCTTACTGCCTTCCTTGCTTAGGCCCAGACCACGACGTATCAGCTTGTCTAGCCTGTGCTTCCTTCAACCGACGGACACTTAGACGTCGGTCGGAGTTTGCAGAGGAGTTTTTTGGTCCCGCTTTTGCATACAAAATGCCGTTGGAGACTCCGACTACTCAATTAGCTAAAAAGCGCAAGGAAAAGGACCGACATTCGCGGCCCGCGGTTTCGGCTGAAACCACGGTTAGGCCAACCGCGAATGTCTCAGTTTCGGCTGAAACCGAGCCCCCGGTTCTTCCTTCAGCCGAAAGCATGCTTCCGATAGCCGGGGCCTCACAGAGCATGGCTAAATCTGCTACTGAATTTACTGCTACAGAAGCAGGCACCCAGGATTTGTCAGACACTGTTCCTTTAGACATATCTACCCCTGCACGTGGGGCTGCTAGACCCCCTGCTTCCATGTCTATCAAGGCTTTTGCCAGGGCTAAAGCAGCTAAATCTTCTAAGGCCTTGCCTGCCAAAACTCCTTCACATAGGCCTACCTTTAGTTCCCAAATACTCAGCCTGGCTGAGGATCTCATTTCTTTTATCAGAGGATCCCAACCTCACCCAGACAGGGCCTCTCAGCCCCCTCCAGACAAGAGGCCTAGGACTGCACCTTAGATGGTTTTGGACTTTGAGGCATCAGCCAATTGTACTAAAACTGAAAAGAAGACTGCGGGAAATCTGGGAAATTCTTTTTCTTTCTTTTTTTCTACCAAGCATCGAGCCACTCCTATGGAATTGAGTCCATTTGTTCCCTACAAGTAGGGAGTTTCCTCTCAGATCCCTTAAGGTGATAGTCATCCAGGCAAAGTTAGAGGAGTTTGGTGTTCTCACCAGAACCTCAGCAGCAAGGAAAGATGCAGTCCCTCCCATTGGGTGACAACATGGACACCTGTATACATCAGGAACCCGCTTTGACCATCGACCAGCTTGCACTTTCTCCTTCAGGTAACCCATAAGGGCTACAGTCGCTGGCTTGGGTAATTTTACCTATATCCTTCCTGCACCAGCCTCCGCACATTCAACAACATCCCTGCCCAGCAGAAGTGGTTGGATTGGGAATGATGACTTAAGCCAGTCATGACCAAGTTCAGCCACCACATCTGTCCTCAAAGTCATGCTGTCAAGTGCCCAAGCCACTATTCAAACCCAGGTCAACTAAGTTATAAATAGGGCTTTATCCCTCTACAGCTTTGACGTAGCATACTGTGGGAAGTTGTTTCTGTGGTGCTACAACTCTTCTTTCCTTTGCAAATCTGTGTTTAGTTGAGCACAGCATGTAATTGACAGTACATATGAAATCTGGTCATGTTCTGACTTTGTTTTCCAAATAATTGATTGTCATGGGAACCTTGACAAAGTTGCACTGCATTTGTTTTTTTAAGTAATCGTGCTGTAGTTTTGGAAACATTTCTTTGGACCATTAATAAGTCAATAATTCTAAAAGAGAAAACCACCTGCACTCAGCAGAGTACAATTTGCACTTTCCAGACTTACTGTAAAGTATGAACACGCTGGTCTACTTACTGCTGTTTCTTTCTTTTTAGTGAAGATGTTATATTGAATATTAAGATGTTATGTTGTCCTATCTCATCTTCATTCTTGCTTGTTGGGTTCGGAGCCGAAAATCAGCTCCAACTCGTCCACATACCAAAGCTCGAGAGCTTCAATTGGCTCAAGGCTACAGCATATCCCATGATGCGTAGTGGCTGTTCCCCAGATTTCATTTGCCGCTTGAAACATTGGGATTGTCTTCACTTGCTCACGCTAGTAATTTCTTTTTATTATATACCTTTTGCTATATTTTCTCTAAAAATCATCATGTTAGACTCTATTATATCTTCCCCAGTCTAAGTAGAGTGCTCGCGCGCGCGCGCGCGTGTGTGTGTGTGTGTGTGTGTGTTATTACTTGGGTACATCTTCGGTTGTTCTCCTTTCTTCATTACTTTTTCTCTTATTCCCCTTAAAAGAATCCATTTAAATTAGAGGATTCTTTATATTTAGCCCCTTTTTTCCTTCAGAGCTTCTTTCCCTTGTTATTAAGGAGTCACCGTTTAAGTTAGAGGCGTCTCCTCGGATTGGAGGAGACTGTCGTTTAACTTAGAGACTTCTCCTCCTATCCCTTTCCTTTGCCTAAAAAAAAAAAAAAAAAAAAAAAAAGATCTCTCTTTCTCCTTGCCTTTTTTCTACTGTAGTTATTGTTAGCAGCTGGTATTGTTGTTGTTTTTGGCTTAAAAGATATCTAAAGAACCTGTTAAGGAGTCAAGACAATCTGGTTTTAAAAAGTGCGATTCATGCACCCAGAAAATGTCTCTAACAGACGGACACACAAGTTGTGTGTATTGTCTAGGAGCAGTCCATCTTCAGGATTCTTACTCCATTGTTCTTGGCTTTAGTGCAAGGGTTTTATAGGAGAGGAAAAAGAAACTCATTTTGAGGGGTTTGTTGAAAGGACCTTTTGAAGAAGTTGATCAGGCCTCCAAATCGGATAAGACAAAAAAGTCGGCTCTGGTGTCTGAGCCGTCAGCCAGTCAAAAAGAGATAGTAACTTCGGATCTGAAGGGTCTCAGTTCTGACAGATCTGGCCCTCCCTCTGTTCCATCGGAGTCTTCGGAACTGTTGTGGAGCCAGAAAAGGAGTCAGTCACCGTCATTGGAGCCGATACACGTGGTGCTGCAGTCTGCTCTATTACAGTCTGTGGCAGGTAGTCACAGGTCATCATCCCATTCCTCTCAGCCCTCCAGGTTATCGGACGATGACGTGGGATGGGTTGTGAAGAGGGTGCTGCGGACGTGGGCCCTAGCAGAAATTCTTTCAAGCCCACCCCATCAGATCATGGAGCCGACCACTGTATCTCAGATACCAACTATTCCTCCTCCGATTCGACTGAGTTCAGTCAGAGTGTCATGAAGTAGTTGTGCTGTTACCGCCGGAGCCAGTAATCATGATATCTCAGCTCCGACGTCTCCTCTGATCTCGTCGATGTGGTCTTCCATCAAGGGATCTGGGAGCTGACACTCCCTGGTCAGCTCCGGGGAGGAGAATTGAATCGGACCATTGGAGCCAACTCTCCCACTCTGCACTTCGACTCAGGTGAGTTCGGCTCCCACATCAGCCTCGGAGCCACCCTCCTTTGCACCTGGGAGATCTCCCGGTTCTTCGGGACTGAAGTCTCTCTCTCTCTGCCCAAGACTGCGGTGCCTTCGAGGTGATGTGGAGTGTGCTCTCCTCTGACTCTGCTCCACCTTCAGCTCTAGCCTCTCTTCCCCCTAAAGGGCCGGCGTCTTCTGCTTCACCATCCCTCCATCAGCCCCAGAGTAGAGAGTCAGTGCCCCAGGAAACCCCAATGTGTGGAACCTCCTCTTCCGACACCTCCCTGGAACATCCCCCCCGAGGAGGTCCCTCGGAAGAAACAGTGTAAGAGGAAGCACGTAGACTGCCCTGAATCTGTCACCTCTGATACAGACTTAGAGGATTCGGAAGGGTCCCCATGATCGCCCTCTGAGGATGTCCCTTTTTCCAACATCCTTGAGATCCTTAAGCAGAGTGGCGGCTGGAAATCCCTCTCCCCTTCTGAGGATGACTCAGTATACCTAGAGGCATTTGGCTCTCACCCCTCCACCTCTTGGGTGTCTCCACCCTTCGACCCGCTCCTGGGTGTTGCGTTGGAAGGTGTGGGACTCTCCTGAGTCAGTGGACCCCGTTCTGAGGATGCCAGTAAATTCATTACGGCCCCAGAGGATAGACAATATTCATCAAAGGGAGTTCCAGTAGATGCGATGGTGGTGGCAGTGGCCACAAAGAAGGAGTTAGCTGAAACTTCTGCATCTGTCCATCCACTGAATAAGGAGTCTCTTACGATGGACAGATACGGGACGCATATGTTCTTCTCAGCGGCCTTTACCTTACGGTCGCTGAATTACTTATCACATTTTACCTGACTCCGAAAGGATCTCCTGAAAGAACTGGGAGATGCCGTACAAGGTGCTACAGCCCAGGGTTTATCGGATAAGATAAATTCCCAGGTTCCAACCTTAACTTCTATTACAAACTCCTCCATGCGCCTCATTTCCTATGCAGCTGATGGAGTGAGCAGGGCAGCAGGCACAGGAGTAGCTCTTAGGAGACATTCCTGGATGCTCCTTTGCAAGTTTGCTGAACCCTTCAGATTTTTCTTTATTGATGCCCCGTTTGATGGCTCGTCCTTGTTTGGGCTGAAAGTAAAAGAGACTCTTACCAGGAGCCAGCAAGATGGCAAGAGTCTATCTGCTGTCAGAGTGGGTTTTTTTTGCTCCTACCAGACCTTATCCTAAAAGTCAAAAGAGTAGAAAAATGTGGTTCCAGAAGTTCAAAGGAGTCTTGCCAGATGCTCGTGGTGATCCTTCCCCCAGGGGCAGAGGGGGGAATAACAATGGAAGACACCATCCACATGGCAGGGGGGTCCGCAGAACCAGGGCGACAGACATACGTTCTCCGGTTGGCCCTTCCAGCGCTCCTGAAAGGAGGCCCGACTGTCCAGCTCGGGAGGCAGTCGGGGAAGAATATCTGTGTACCCAGAAGCCTGGCTGAAATTGACTCGACAAATGGGTACAGTTCATTATATCCAGGGGATACAGCATTCCTTTCCACTGCCCATCTTGTCCGGAAAAGTCCATCCCAGGCATTCCACCCGGTCAAAGGGATGAAGCAATCCTAGAAATTCAAAGGTTGCTAGAAAAAAAGTCATCCAGGAAGTCCCCACAGACCAGATCGAATTCGGAATTTACTCAAGGTTCTTTTTAGTTCCAAAAAGACAGGGAACTGGAGACCAATATTGGATCTCAGCAAACTAAACAAGTCTGTAAGGAAAACAAAGTTCCAGATGGTAACACTGCAGCCTATACTCCATTTCCTGGGACAAGACCATTGTATGTGCACTTTAGATCTTCAGGACGCGTACTACCACATAAAGATGGACAGGCACTCCAGAAGATTTTTACGCTTCTGGCTAGGAGCCATTCATTACCAGTTCAGAGCTCTGCCCTTTGGTCTCACTACAGCCCCCAGAGTGTTTACCAAATGCATGGCAGTAGTCACGGCTCATCTGAGACGTCAAGGATTCCAGGTGTTTCCGTATTTATATTTAGATGACTGGCTCCTGACTGCCACCACCAAGCACCTACTAATCAGAGCCAGAGACTCCACCATCATCTCTACTCAGATCTAGGCATTACTATAAATCCAGAAAAATCTGCCTTGTTGCCATCACAGCGTATTACCTTTATAGGTTCATAGGTAGTTACTAGGCTATTGGCCCTAGGGCCTATGTAAGCCTAGCCAAAAAGGTACCCTGGCTTTCACCACCATAGGTGCAGATCTAAACTCAAACGATATGGTAGCAAAATTGCTTCAAGAGAGAATACAAATGCTACTCAGTCAAGTATCTATCTTAATCAAAAAGAAAATGCAGAGACAAAACTTGTTCTCAAGGTCCTAGGCTCAATGGCAGCAGCAATAAACTAGTCCCACTGGCACGACTACACATGCGGATATTACAGTGGCTACTCTGCTCAGTAGTCCATACAGGAGTTACCCATGTCTCACAAGATTTTCATTATGGATGCCTGCAAGAGACACCTACTTTGGTGGCTTCAGTCCACTCGGGTAACAATGGGCAGACCGTTCGTACTTCCCCAGTCTGTCACTACAGTAACCACTGACGTGTCCCAGATAGGGTGGGGGGCATTATCTGGGACAGACTTTCCAAGTTGTTTAGAAAAATCACGAGTACCATTTGCACATCAGTGTCCTAGAGAGCGGTGCTTCTGGCATTGCAAGCAATTCAGAACTCTTCCCATGGGGACTTTTGCAATTCAGACAGACAATATGTCAGTGGTATGGTATATCAATAAACGAGGGAACCAGTTCCTATCCCCTCTGTTGAGAGGCTCAGAGTTTTTGGCAATGGGCAGTTTCTGCTCAGCACTTTCTGACGGCAACGCAGATCCCGGGGAAATCCAACGAAATAGCAGACAGGATAAGCAGAGCAATTTTCATGCCTCATGAGTGGTCCCTAAGTCAGGAAGTTGCGAATCAAATTTTTCGCAAATGGGGCCAGCCTTGATGCAACCTTTTTGCCACTCCATTCATTGCCAAACGCAGCAACTATTTTGTCCTTATTTCCCCTCCGGGAGAGTCACCGAGGGATGCACTCGTCCATGATTGGCCCCCAGGACTTCTTTATGATTTTTCCCCCCATTTCCATTGATTCCGAAGGTTATTCAGAAAGCTAAGTCGTTGAGTCACAGTTTAATTCTCATTGCTCCTTATTGGCTTAATCAGATTTGGTTCCCATTCCTTTGGCCCCACCTTCAGGAGAACCCGTGGATCCTGGACGAGTGCTGGATCTTCTGACGCATCAGTCAGGAATGCTCCACCCTGCTCTTCAGAGTCTCAAGCCGATGGCTTGGTTACTCCACTTCCAATCTTAGCCAGGCTTCCAGAATTATCCCCTGCAGTACATCACATTCTGGTTTCCTCACACAAAAAGATGACTAGGAAACTTTACGCAAGCAAATGGAAGAGGTTCTCTTGTTGGGCGGACAAAAAGCATATAGATCCTTTTACAGCCCCTGTACCTTCAATTTTGGAATTTCTAACAGAAGTCTTTAATCAAGGAGTAGCGCTGGCTGCTACTCGAGTACAATTGGCCGCTATATCAAATTATCATTTGGGAGAACTCTGAGCCAATGTAATGCAAAGCTTTCCTCAGGGGTACCTTTCTGTTAAGACCACCCTTAAGAGAACCTCCTCCCCATGAGATCTAAATTTAGTATTGTCATCTCTGATCCTCCCTCCCTTCGATCCAGCATCCTCTTGTGCACTAAAATTTTTATCTTGGAAAACAGTCTTTCTAACCAGCAATTACTTCAGCTAGGAGAATTTCAGAATTGCAGGTTTTGTCTATCCGTCTTCCATATAATTTTCCACAAAGAGTTTCCCTCAGAACAAATCCTTTGTTCTTAGAAAAAGTTTGTTCCGAAGCCAATTTAACCCAATCTATAGAATTGCCTGTGTTTTTTCCTAACTACGGCAACAAGGCAGAATATAAGCTTCACCAATTGGATGTGCATAGACAGCTGCGTTTTTACTTTCACAGGACCACAGATATCAGAAATTCAGAGCAGTTGTTTGTTTCCTTTGCAGAAAACAAAAAAGGCTTGGCAGTCTCAAAAGTTACCTTGTCCAAATGGCTTACTGAAACCATCATTTATGTCAACAGTTCTCATAATAAAGAACTGCCAGGGAGAATAAAAGGACATTCAACTAGAGCAGTGTCTACCTCCATTGCCTTTCAATCCAGACTTCCATTGGATTCAATTTGTGCTGCTGCTACATGGGTCAATCCTCACACCTTTATCTCTCATTACAAAGTAGATGTAGCCTCCCAGAACAGGGCATCTTTTTGTTCCACTGTCCTGAAGAGTTTATTCCCTTGAGCCACCCAAAAAAAGGTGCTGGGGACTCTGTCCCAACCAGCAAGAATGAAGGTGAGATAGGACAACATAACATAAAGAATGTATGTACTCACCATAACTTTCCATGTGTGTTGTCCAGTATTTCGCCTTCATTCTTGTTTCCAAACCCCCCCCCCCCACCCCAGAGGATCTAGAGGACTTTAAAATTGGCAAATATGGACTGATTCCCTTCTTGCCTCTTTACCTCTGTAACTAATGTATTTCAAAAATTTCCTTTCTGTATGTTAGTAGCATACTCTAGGGAGTACACTCCCAAATGAGATCTGGGGAACAACCGCTAAGCATCATGGGATAGGTTGTAGCCTCGAGCCAGTTGAAGCTCTCGGGCTTTGGTATGTGGCCGAGTCAGAGCCAAGGTTCAGCTCCGAACCCAACTAGCAAGAATGAAGGCGAGATACTGGACAACAAACATTGAAAGTTATGGTGAGTACATAACTTTTTTTTTAATTTCACAGAAATTTTTTTCCATGGAATATTTGATTTATATGATTACATCTGGATTTTTCACTGAAGTGTTGAAACTGTTTTTGGGAAGTCATGCTGTGGTGTCAGTAGCACTAATTACCTTTGTGTATTTTACATTGTGGATGTTACACAGCTATATGTTTTGGACAGACTGGGGAGATACGGCTCCTGGTATTTATCGTTCTCTTATGGATGGTTCCTCCTATGTCCATCTCATCAAAGAAGGAATTCGATGGCCCAATGGCATTGCTGTAGATGATCAATGGATCTACTGGACAGAGGCTCACATGCATAGAATTGAACGTGTTGATTTCCTTGGTCAACAGAGAACAGTGGTAATAAGCAGTCTACCTCATCCATATGCCATTGCAGTTTTTAAGGTAGGAATTCACATTGGATGAAATACTCGTGATTTTTGTGAACTTTTGTCAGTGATACTGGTTTTTATTTTTTGTAATATAAATGTAATGTGACAGTGGTTTGGTCTCCTTGCAAAATGAAATGGTGTTGCTGAAATTGAAAAGATTCAGGTTTACTGCTAAACTGCTTAAGAAACTTTTGGAACATAAATGCCCTTTCAGACTTGCTCTGCAGTCATCTCCCTGCAGAGGGTTGAAACATTGACTGTCCCTCTGAAGACCTTGGTTCAATTAGTGGCTCAGGAGTTGAGGATGCCAACCGGTGGGATGGGAATGAAGCACCAGCACCTGCTTGCCCAATCCTGGTGTGGGGCATTAGTATAGACTGCCATGACACGTTAAGGCAAACCTACCTGATAGAATTCCAGGGTATGGGGCTGGGAATACAGTCCTTTCCAGCGTATGGGGCTGGGAATACAGTCCTTTCCAGCCAAACTGAAGACCTTGTAACAGCAATAAACACATACATTTAAGAATGTATGAACTCCTGGGCTTGCATTACCACTGAGAGGTAAGAGAAATAATACTGACTCAGAAAATCCCTGATAACCATTTGGCTAAAGGTTAGTTATGACCAGCCCTTATCAGTAAGTAACGAAGGGGCCAGTCAATTATAGATGAGCTGATGGTTGCCAGACAACAGAAAAAAAAAAAAAATTAAAAAAAAAAAAGTTTGATCTTTGCTACTTGATGTGAGTGAGAGGTAAGATAGCCTGGTTGTACACCACAAGTCATTGGTGTTAATTGTAATATTCACTGTTTCACTCTTCACTTTTGGGATATCTTTCTGTACAGCCAAGTACCCCATGGATGACCATTCTTCTAAAGCTGTTCTCCTTGCTGTACAGGTAGCCTGTGGATGGCTAGTCTTCTAAAGCTTTTCCCGTATCTAGTGCTTCAGCCAACATGCTGCTTCGGGTACCAGGATGTTGGTAGAATAAAGGGTTAGTTGCCCGATGCCATCTTCAGATCTTTTTTTGCAGTGCAGTAGCATTCACATCTTATTACTGCTCCTAGTTCATGATTTGACATTCACAGTTTTCCAAAGTTAGTTAAGTACCCTATAAAGGCTTTTCTTTCTTTCTTACATGTAGAGTACTTTTATGAATGTTTGACTGTGATTCCAGTTTAGAAGAAACTTCTGTTAAAGTTATTAATTGTTTAACTTGTGGTAAGCAAATCCCACATACAGACTTTCATTCTCTGGCTTTTTTCTCTCAGACTGGAGCATGGCATGGATTCCTGTCTCTACTGTTCATCATTTGCAATAAGGACAATCCACCATTGCCAGTGTTCCCTTCCAGAGTTTCCTGCCAAATAAGGGGACTGAGCCTGATTCAGGACTGCAGTGATGTCATCCAGGACCACTGGGAAACTACCTTCTTAAAAGTAGTACTCAGACAAAAGGGAAAACAGAAAGGAAACAGAGGTCATCACAGACAACCCTAGGTTTCTGAAGTCTGGAGATTATTTACTTGGGTATGCATTGTCACAGCCCCAATTATGGAGTTTGTGGCCTAAGTCTCTAGCACAACCTCTTAGAAGGCACCCATGTCTTCAGAATTTGATATGTCCTCCCAGACTGAAACCTCTGTCATTCCTTCAGTGACTGTGGATCCATCAGCCACTGAAGCTCACATTTTGATTACTGAAAGGAAGGCAGAATCCTTAGGATTTTTGTAAAAGAAGAGGTTCCTGCAGACCATATTGAGGACTGTTTACCCATCCTGGGACCTTTAGTCTCAAAGGCAGCTCCTTCAGAGCATTTTAGGCACAAGGCACCAAAGCCCAATCAGGTGCAGCCTCAGTCCACTCTCCATCTGGGCTTCCACCCCTAACCATCTGGTTCAACTGTCTGAAACTTTAATGTCTTACCTAAAAATGGAAGAGTCCTGAAACAGATGTGCCATTAGTGTTTGAGAGTCCCTTCCCAAAGGTGAAGAGTGGATACCCTGAAGTGAACATGAATTCTTCGGATTCTGAGGTTGATAAGCTAATCTGTAGGCAGATTTCTGTCAGCTGAAGACACTGAAGACAAACCTGTCCTTTGCCTCTCCACCAGAGGAATTCAACTTTTGGGGGTACTCTGCACAAAATGAAATAAGTCTTTCATTGGGACTTGCAGCAGTACTTGGAGAGCTAGTAAAGATGTAGGGTATTTGAGGTGAAACCTGAACATGTCCTTCAAGGATGCATCTGCAGTCATCACATATGGGTTGTCCTGCCTCAGGCAGCCCTTCGGTCGGCCAGATTCCAAAGTCTGGGTCTGGCCTCGGCTGATGTCGCACTTTCCCCGACGTCAGAGCGTCTGGGGTATAAAAGCATCAGCCGACGCCATCTTCCCCAGTCTTTCTTGCTGCGTGGTGCCCGAAGCAGAAGCAGTTCGCAAGTGCCGGTCGGCCAGCTCCTGTGATTCAGCTACCGAAGACTTCGAAAAAGCTAAGTACCCCGTTGGGGACTCTTTCTTGCCTCAGCCGATGTCAGATAAAGTTAATAATTGTTTAACTTGTGGGAAACAAATACCTCATAAGGATTTCCACTCTTACTGCCTCCCTTGCCTAGGCCCAGACCACGACGTCTTGGCCTGTTCAGCCTGTGCTTCCTTCAACCGACGAACTCTTAGACGTCGGTCGGAGTTTGCAGAGGAATTCTTTGGGGCTAGTTTTGCTTACAAGATGCCGTCGGAGACTCCGACTTCGCATTTAGTTAAAAAACGGAAGGACAAGGACCGACACGCGGGCCGCGCTTTCGGCTGAAACCACGGTCAGGCCTACCGTGAGTGTCTCGGTCTCGGCTGAAACCGAGTCCTTGGTACTTCCTATTACCGAAACCGCACAACTGACTACCTCGGGCCCCGGAGGCCCCGGCCGAGTCGGTTATTGAATTATCTATTGAAACCGGTGTCCAGGAACCTTCCGACACCATTCCTTTAGACAAGTCTACTCCTGCACGTGGTGCAGCCAGACCCCCTGCATCCATGTCCATTAAGGCCTTTTCTAGGGCTAAAGCTGCTAAACTTACTAAAGCTTTACCTCCCAAGGTTTCCTCTCAGAGACCTTCTACTAGCTCACAGATTCTTAGCCTAGCAGAGGATCTTATCTCTTTAATTAGAGGTTCTCAACCTCATCCGGACAGGGGCTCTCAGCCACCTCCAGACAAAAGGCCCAGGGTTGAGCCCTCTGACCACCACTCCTCAGATGAGTCCACTGATGGCTCTGCTCTGTCAGACCCCCAGGAGGAGGCTTATTCGGCCTACGAGGATTCTGATGCTGAAGAATCTATTCCCTCGGCCTCCCCTCCTGAAGAGTTTTCCTTTGGAGAGACACTACACTCTATGAGAGAACATTTTCAATGGCAGGGTCAGGAATTCTCTGATTCTAGAAAGAGATTAAGGACCTTTTTACATTTACCTCAGCATAGGCCTTTAGCTATACCTCCTGTTTTGAATGTTATTGATGATGTGTACTCTGATGCTAGTACAGCCCCTGACTCTCTCCTCCGCACCTGCCAAACCTGTTAGGTACTACAGGGTCCCGGATTCACATCTACACCTGTACAAGGCCCACTCTGCTGATCCAGAAACTATTTCCCAGGGCCCAAAAGGGGTTGCAGCTGCCACTGCTAAAAATCCTCTACCCTCTGAAAGGGAGTCCAGAGCTTTAGAGAGATGGGGTAAGAAAGTGTATACTTCTGCAACTCTTTCCATGAGGGCATTCAATTGTCAATTTCATATGATACAGTACCAAGAGTATTTGTTAGATGAATTGCATAAGAAACTGTCCTCTTCTGAACCCCTTGATCGCAAATCACTTCAGGATCTGGTGCATAACTCCCAGCAGGTTAGTAACCATTTCTTACAGTGTGGTTATGATGCATTGGAAGCTTCATGTAGGTCAGCTATGACTGGTGCAGTTATACGTAGGCATGCCTGGCTGAAGGAACAATCTTTACCAGACCATGTTAAAGCTAAGCTTTTGGATGCTCCTATGGAAAAGCAAAAATTATTTGGTTCCACAGCTCAAGAGGTCTTAAAGAAATTTGAAGAAAAGGCAAAATCTGTGCAAACAGTCAAGGACTTTCTGCAAGTCCAACCACTGAGATTCAGCAGAAATTGGCCTACTAAGAATTGGTCCTTTCCGGACTCAGAGAGGCAGAAATAGGCGTGCCAGAGGTAGAGGGCAAGCTAGAGGCTCCTACAGAGGCCGTCAGTGGCAGCCTCCCAACCAGAGAGGTAGTGCAGGTACCACAACTGCTACACCAGGACAGACTCAATGACTTTATTTTGACTCCGCTGACCAGGGCTCAATTAGAAGCACCCTTGGGCGGAAAGCTTTCTTTATTCTCAAAAAATTGGCACAGCATTACAAGGGACTCATGGACACTGCAAATAATAGACAAAGGATACAGGTTCCATTTCCACACATTGCCAAAAAGAAAAGGAATGCTGGACCTGCCACCAAATCAGAGGGTAGAGGCTTTGAAGCAGATTACCAAATGAATACAAATGAAAGCCATAGAAAAGGTACCTCTTTCAGAACAAGGCCAAGGATTTTACTCCAGATTATTCCTTGTCCCAAGAAAAGAAAATCAATTGAGGCCTACTCTCGACTTGTCCGCACTGAATACTTACCTCATTGTGCCAAAATTCAAAATGCTGACTCCACAGCAACTCCTTCCCATGCTGGGCAAGGGGTCTTGGCTGGTGACTCTAGACCTCAAGGAGGCATACCTGCATGTCCCTATTCAACAAAGTTGCAGAAGACACCTCAGATTTCTTGCAGGGTCAGAGCATTATCAATTCTCAGCATTGTCCTTTGGCTTATCTACTGCGCCCAGAGTATTCACGAAATGCCTGGCATCAGTAATTGCACACTGCAGACTTCAGGGGATTCAAATCTACCCATATCTGGATGACTGCCTTATACAAGCGGACAACAAGCAAATTTTGTTAAAGGACTTGGACTATGCCATCCACCTACTACAGGCCTTGGGATATACAGTCAATATCCAAAAATCAAGACTTGTACCATCCCAAAGAATAACCTTTCTGGGTGCGGATCTAGACACAACCACCCAAATGGCCTTTCTCACAGAAGAAAAGCAAAATCAACTACCGGATTACTTCAAGAATCTGACAAGACAAACTCAGCTGACTGCAAGGAAAATCCTGCAGGCCCTAGGTTACATGGCATCTTGCATTCTTCTGATTCCGCAAGCAAGGCTGCATATGAGAAAATTACAATGGTACCTAAGGAGTGTATGGACTCAGCACAGTCACAGCTTAGAAACTTTGATCCCACTCATTCCATGCCTTCAAAAGGAATTTCTGTGGTGGGCTCAAGCCTGCCATTCGAACAGCGGGTTGCCCTTCAGCAAGCCAAGAGCCAACCAAACCATCACCACGGACGCTTCAGACCAAGGTTGGGGAGCACACATGGAGGGCAGATGTATCCAAGGGCTATGGCCACAAAGAGAGCCGTGCATGCACATAAACCAAAAGGAAATGCTGGCAGTGATACACGCAATAGAGGCCTTCAAACCTTTCCTTCATCAAGGCCACCTGCTCATAAGGACAGACAACACCACAGTTATGTGGTACATCAACAAGCAAGGAGGCATCCATTCCTACCCTCTATGCAGACTGGCAGTGAATCTATGGGAACTTTCCTTGAAACTCAATATACAGCTGCAGTCCCAGTTCGTGCCAGGGAAAGACAATATACTGGCAGACAGCTTAAGCAGAACTACCATGGATGCACACGAATGGATGCTGCACCCAGACATCTTCTTACTCATAACACAATCATGGGGAAGGCCGGAAATAGATCTGTTCACTTCCCCCCACAATCATCAACTGAAGACATTCTGCTCAAGGACATACCACCCACAAGCATGGAAGGTGGACGCTCTCTCTTTCAGCTGGAAAGCTCTAACAGTCTATGCTTTCCCACCTCTCCCATTAATGACCAAGGTTTTACTGAAAATCAGGGCAGAACAGCCCAGAGTGATCCTGATAGCTCCAGACTGGCCAAGGCAGCACTGGTACCCACTGTTAAAGAGCATGTCACAGATGAAACCATGGCCTCTCCCCCTATGGCCACTTCTGCTGACGCAGCACAATTTCAAGACTCTGCATTCCAACCTGAAAACCTTGCAGCTAACAGCCTGGAGAATACCATGACTCCTCCTCAGGATAACCTATCCCAGAGAGTGAAGGATATTATTATGGAAGCTCGCCGGCCTTCCACAAGGAAGGCATATTCAGCAAAATGGAAAAGATTTCACACTTGGAACACAACAAAAGGCCTAGATGTGACGGTGATGAACATGGCAGATATATTGGAATATTTGGCAGAATTGTTCCACAATGGCCTGTCTTACTCTTCCATTAAGATACATGCCTCAGCAATTTTAGCAGAATACAATGTTAATCCACCTGTCTTCTTGCATCCTCTCCTAAGACAGTTTCTAAGAGGAATCAAAAACATCAATCCTCCAAGGAAACCACCTCTACCTACTTGGGACCTTAACTTTGTGTTGGAAAAGCTAACACTTCCTCCCTTTGAACCAGCAGCATCGGCGGATCTACAGTTTCTGTCTTGGAAAACTGCATTCCTTCTGGCCATAACCTCAGCAAGAAGAGTATCTGAGTTACAAGCCTTAATGGCAGTGCAGCCATTTCTTATCTTTCATCAAGACAGGGTTTCTTTGAGAACCAATCCTACATTTATGCCAAAGGTGGTATCCAGGGTATCCTTGAACCAAGCAATTCACTTGCCTACATTCTTCCCAAAACCACAAAATAAAGGGGAGAAACTTCTGCACACCCTGGACATACACAGACAATTGCGCTACTACTTGGGCAGAACTAAAAGTTACAGAAAGACTGACCAGTTGTTTGTAGCATATGCTGCTGGGGCACAAGGAAAAGCAATTTCCAAACAGACAATTTCAAAATGGATAGGAAATTGCATTCGTTTTTGTTACTCCTTTCATGGAAAAACTGTGCCAGCAGATATTAGACCTCATTCCACGAGAGCCACAGCCACCACCACAGCCTTCCTAAGAGGGGTGGCTACCAAGGACATTTTAGAAGCTGCCACATGGAGCTCCGTGCATACATTTGCCAAGCATTACAATTTACCTTTATACTCCAGATCCAGAGCAGGCTTTGCTACGGCAGTCCTGCAGGGTATTTTAGCTACACCATCCTTTACTTAGTTCCTCCACCCCCAGATTGGCTATGGTATTCCACCCATATGTGATGACTGCAGATGCATCCTTGAAGGACATAGTACAGTTTTGTACCTACCATAAATGTAGATGTCCGATAGGTATGCATCTGCAGTCAGGTTTACCCTCCCTCCTTCCCCTCTGTGGTATTCCTAGGATGCTTACCCCTCCATTAGCTAGCTGGGGGAACTATTATGGTGTATTTATTTGTATATATATATATATATATATATATATATATTTGCAAATGTTTGGAATTTTATTGCATTTCTCCACATTTAGCCTTCCTAGAGGGCACCTGGCATCTGGGGCAAGAAAAACTGAGGAAGATGGCGTTGGCTGATGCTTTTATACCCCAGACGCTCTGACGTCGGGGAAAGTGTGACATCAGCCGAGGCCAGACCCAGACTTTGGAATCCGGCCGACCGAAGGGCTGCCTGAGGCAGGACAACCCATATGTGATGACTGCAGATGCATACCTATCGGACATCTACATTTATGGTAGGTACAAAACTGTACTTTAAGGCCCTTGGTGTCCCTCTACTGTTACAGGTCCTGGAGGATGTCTTTGAAAATTCAACTTTGGAGCTTGCACCCCCCCCCCCCCCCGTTTTCCTAGGAAATCAGAGTATTCTACATTATCAAGGATTTCCCATTGGTACTTAGGTAGAAATCGCCATTTTTTCCTTAATGTTGTTGTTCTTCTTCTTTCGGTTTTTCTCGGTTGGGGGTTGCCACAGCGGAACTCCAGTCCGCTAATGATTGACAGTAGATTTTTATGGTGCCGAGGTGCCAGCTTGATGCCCAACCTTCAACAAAGGCATGCCCATTCACTCATGTCTTTCGAATGCCACTCGACCATGGGGAGGACATGCAGACATAGGCACATATACATTAATAGAAAAGAAAAGTAAACCATATTAACATGTTTTCCATTTATGTTTGTTTTTCTTTTGGCTTTTCCCGGTTAGGGGTCGCCACAGCGGAACTCCGGTCCGCTAATGATTGGCAGTCGATTTTTTTTATGGTGCCAAGGTGCCAGCTAGACGCCCAACCTTCAACGAAGGCACGTCCATTCTTACATGTTTTCCATTTATACACATTATATATTCCATATTTTTCATTTCAACTTTACATAAGCCACTCAATTCCTGCCTTCCTTTAATCCCTTATTCCTACTACTGAATGTTATTCTGCATGTATATTTCACACAAATTCCAGTTACGTTTATATAATTTTGTCATTCCCTTTTCTAAAGGACCCCCCCCCTTCCAGTTCTTTTATCTCTTTAATTGTATACAGTATTTCAAATGCAGTTGGTTTAGATTTTGATTTTGATTTTCAAGTAATTGCTTTTTTTGGCAGACAAAAGAATTTAAATTAATTAGGCCGTAATACATTTAGGCAGTTCAGATCCTGTGTCCCTGTTCAAAAGTAAAATTTCCTTAGTTACATCCATTTTTTTGTCCAAATATTTTTGTACTCTTCAGGAATTTTTAAAATCTGCAAACTCATTACATTCCCATAAACATGTGTTCTCAGAGAAAAATTATTTTGAAGCCTGCTTGGGTATTGAAATACTTATGCAAACATGTCCGAGTAAAAGCCTTAAAAGACTTCTGGACTTTATTGCATACTTGGGTCCTAGTCGATTTTCCATTTATGGCAACTATTGTGGGCATACCCAAAGTCCATAAGAATATATTAGATCCCCCATTTAGGCCAATAATATTGGGAAGTAAATCCAAGACTTTTCCATTAGGTGTTGTTATAGACAATATATTAAAACCAATTTATGCTGAGATCAAACATCTAGTAAAAGACTCATGGGAGTTTTTAAAGAATTTTCTGTTAAATTTAGATAGTAAAGGTTTACTATTTACTTCCATAGATTTGGTTGATTTGTTCACTTGTATACCCCCAACCTAAGGAATTGAGGCTTTTACTAATAGCATCAGAAAATATACCAAATTGAGTTGGGACAGGATTTGTCTCATTAATGAATTAATGATTTTAGTACTTGTAAATAATTTCATTTACTATGAAGGAGAGATATTCAGGCAAACTAAAGGTGTAGCTATGGGGGGCAGCATGTGTCCCCATCTACGCCAATTTAGTGATGTTAGATTGGGAGGAGGAAAAAACCTTTAAAAGTGAACATATGGTTAACATAAAATATTATTCACGATTTTTGGATGATATTTATATCTTATGGAAGGGGGACCAAATTTCTTTCATAGATTTCGTAGAATATCTTAATAGTAGTAGTGACTATTTGAAATTTACTACTGATTATAATAATATAGGAGTAGCTTATTTAGACACTCTTATTACAAGTGTAGGGAATGGTTTCAAATCCAATATTCATAGAAAAGTTACGTTCACTAATTCATATTTGGATTTTAACAGCAACCATCCGAGAAAACCTAAATATAATATTTATAAAGGACAGTGTATTAGAGCTATTAGAATGACCTCAAAATATACTGACATGATAGATGAGGTAAATTATATTGATAATCTTTTTAAAGAAAGGGGTTATGATCATGATATGATGTTGGACATCAACAAATATGTAATTAGTGAATGGAGGAAGAAATATGTACCTCTTTTGGGCTTGAATATGAAACAGTATTCTGAAATGGAAGAGAAAATTGTTACTACAACTAAAAATGATAACAATACTTATAATAGAGCGTGTATAATTGAATTTGGCCCCCATAGTAATTATATTAAAAGTATTTTGAATCGGAACTGGCTTATTTTCTTGACAGATCAAGAAACAACTGATATTTTAGGGTCCAAGCCCTCTTTTGTATACAAAATGGGTAGTAATTTAAAAAAGTTACTTGAACATGGCAATAAATGTTTGAAGAAGGAACCTGGACACACTGTCAAATGTGGGGCATGCCATCAATGTTATGCCATATATGAACAGAGACATTTAATTTTGAATAACATTAATAAAACCAAAATTATATTTAAATATGGCAATTGTAACACTAATATGCTTATTTATCTCGCAAAGTGTATGACATGCCCATCCTATTGTGTAGGAAAGACCGAGAGAAAATTTAAAAAAAGAATTTATTCACATTTGTACAGTATTAGAACTAAGGACACTAAAAACGCACTTTATAAACCTATAATGAACCAGGGCGATGATCATTATTTTAAATTTGCCATAATAGAAAATGTAACTACAAATCCTAGAGGTGGTAATATTAAGAATTTTTTAGCTTATAAAGAGTTTTGGTGGCAACTATTAACTGATGCCATGACACCTCCCGGATTAAATGAATTTACAACTGTTAAACCCATTTTAGACTTAGATAGGTAATATATTTAATATGAAGGTATACATTTTATACAAATAATATCTGTGAAACAACTGACTTATATGGTTTGTTTAACATAACAATAATGGATTGCGTTATGTTTGTATTTTAGTCATAATATATATTTTTATTGTATTTTGTAAAAGTAAATGAAAATGTCTTCTTTTTGTTGCACTAATTGTTCTGATGAAGTTCGCTATGTGCGGGTGAAAGCGCTTAACTTTTTGTTATAAAATCAGGTTTTATTTATTACGTGGTGTTGCAACTGTGTATATTTGCTGTTTGCTGTTGGCAATCTTGTTGCAAGTGGTAGCGAGGTAGCGTTTTGGTCTTGCTGCAAATATTTTACATAGTTGATAACATGGTATGATGTATCTTTTAGTTATGGTTATTTTAATACTGATATTATTTTTTTATGTTTACATTTGTAATGACATGATTAATAATTGTTTTGCATCCACAATATACAGGAAACTTACAAATAATTCCTCCTTGATTTTGTCTACTGGGCACATTTACAAAGTTAAACATAATATTGTTAAGGGACAGTTTGCAAGATTATCTCATTTGATTTCATATGGCAGTTTTTTTCAGTCAAGAAGGAGTTTTGAATGATATGCTTATGGAAAGGAAATATCCTTCCAAGCTGCTTGATAATGTTATTGATTAAATAAATTAAGAGAAGAGGGGATTTGTTTGCTCCCATTTTGAAGAAACTCCTGGGCAAGAAGATGGATAATGTTTCATGTAATTTCTGGTGCACATTTTGTTTTCCAAATTCTACAGCTAACTGGGATATACAAGCTGTTTATTAAGAAACACTAGAGTATTTTTTATGGAAAGAAGAGTCTGATGGTGAAAATTGGGAAAGTACCCCATTTTTATGTAGGAATGTGCAACAGCGGGCAGCGCCGTCTAATTGGGTTTAAACTATTCCTGGCTCCACAAAGTCTGCTCTTCACTTTTTCCCTTAGAACTGCTCTATCTCTCAATTTAAACACTGTATTCTCATTCTAAGGCCCTTCACTGGTCCAATTAAGTAATCCTACAAGTTAGCACTATTAAACCATAAGCACTACTTACTCTTATACTCTCTACGATTACCCTGTCCTCTATTGGTCCATCTTAAATTCAGTTTCCCTATTACTCTAGCATGTCCAAAGTTCAGTCAATGGTTTCCTCTCTAGTCCAGCTGGTGAATCTGGGAATTTTGAGGCAATGTTACAACTGTCTCATGTACACGGACAACCCTCTCCTCCTCCAAACAGGTTCAAATATATGTGAGAGATGCAACTATTTAGCCAAACTGGAGGTTGAGCTCTCTCATCTCAAAACTGGTGTAACCAGTCAGGAGGAGAAGGTAACCTCACACAACACAATTCCAGTATCACATAGTCCCACCACATCAGCGAACCAAACACATAAATACACAAAAACATACTCGAAGGCTCTAAATAAAAATCTACCTAAGCAACAGAGACCTCCAAAGCAGACATCCAAGCAAACGCTACCTCAAAACAAAACACACACAACACATAACCCACAAAGTCAGTGTGCCAAACAGCCACAGCCCTTAAGGCTGAATAACACACCTGATACTCTTGTTATAGGTGACTCTATTGTCAGACACACTGACGTCCCGCTCACCAGGCTGAATAAAGAGAAGGTCACGGTGAGCTGCCTGTCGGGTGCTAGGATCTGCCACATAACGCAAGCACTCAGGTCATTCCAAAGCAAATACAAATATGACTCAGTCATTGTACATGCTGGTGTGAATACATGAAAAGAGACATAGAGGAGCTCTCTGATCATGTAGCCCAGGCTGGTATGACCCTGACCTTGAGCAGCATCTTACCCTCACCTACAATGATGCCACAGTACAAAGACAAAATGATCGATTTTAACAATTGGCTAAAATTTTGGTGTCATTCAAAGGGGATCCAGTGTCTGTCAGCCTGGGATGACATGCTCGACAAGCCACGTTGCTTCGCTAGGGACGGCTTGCACCTGTCACCACTGGGCTTTCGGATATTGGCAAAGGCTCTTGCCACCCCATTGTGCCTGTTTTAGGCAAGGCTCAAAAGTCAAACCCACCCCCATAGACAGCACAAGGAACAAGAAACTAAGGGTAATGCTGCTAAATGCCAGAAGTCTTAACCTCAAGATGCATGCACTTGAAGCTCTCCTCAGTATGGAGAACATCGATATCTGTGCAGTGACAGAAACCTGGTTCAAGGCTCCAGAGAGCACCCCAGCACTACCAGGCTATACCTCATATCATGCTTTTCAGCCCCAAAACCCGGACCGAACCACAAAAGGAGGGGGAGTTTCCATATTTATCAAGGATATCCACACCTCCAGGTTAGTGGCATTGCATGAAGTATCGGAGACCATCTATGTGCAACTAACAATGGGCGAGACTGCTTTTCAGTTTATAGCATCCTACAGACCACCCTCTCAAAGTCAGGAATCCCACTCGGCTTTCCTGAAAACATTGGAGAACATGAAGATCTCTCCAAACACCATTATATTGGGCGACTTCAACTACCCAAACATTGACAGAGAGCACTACTCAAGCCCCAGCACCTTAGCCCAAAAGTTCCTGGAAATTATAAACTCAAATGCTATGGAACAACTAGTCACCACTCCCACAAGAGGGGACAACATACTAGACCTGATCATTACCAACATGGGGACTCTATGCTCCACACCAGAAGTATATCCCTCATTGGTAAGATCAGAACATAAATTAATTTCACTGGATGTCCACATCCCGACCCCACCCCCAGCCCAGAAAACCACAGTGAAAAACTTCTCAAAAGCGAACTTCTCACTTCTCAAAACCGAAGTGGAATCCTTCAAGGCCCCAGGGCCAGTGGAAACTACGGCCCAAACTGCAGAATCCTATATAAATGCATTCTATGGACATCTCCAGGAATGCATGGATCATGCTATCCCAAACAAAACCAAGACCCAATCATCCAAAGGCAGGCGTCCAGTCTGGTGGACCCCTGCCATAAATAAACTGTACAACAGAAGGAGGAAGCTACTACATGATAGAGCAAAATCCCTAATAGGGAAGGCATCTCTGATCAGTACTAGCAAAAAATTATGATCCCTCATAAAATCCTCCAAGGCCAGCTTCGAGAGAAAAATTGCACAGGACACCTAAGACAATCATAAGGCTTTTTTCAGTTATGTTAGAAACCTGGGATGCAACTCCCAGACTTGTTCTGAGTTGATTCTAAACGACAAAAAATACACTGAACCCACAGACATCACCAATATCCTGGCAGACAGGTTCAGTGCAAACTCCCCCCCCCCCCCAAAAGAGCAAGTATCTATCCCGGCAAAGGGCTGCCTCCCAAACATTTCAGATGCTCAGGTGAAGGCTGCCTTCTCCAAAGCAAAAAACACTGCTTCCATGGGACCAGATGGTGTCCCAGGTTGCATCCTACATGAACTCCAAGAGGAACTAATCCCTCAAATAAAACAGCTATACAATCTCAGCCTCACTACAGGATATGTGCCCATAGAATGGCGTACAGCAACAGTGGTCCCACTCCACAAAGGTGGTGCCTCTACGGACCCTGGAAACTATCGCCCCATAAGCCTGACTAGCTTAGTCTGCAAGGCTATGGAGAGGATCATCATGAAGCTCATAAACAAAGACATTGGGGACCTACAGACACTAGATCCTACCCAGTTCGGCTTTGTCAAGGGCAGATCCTGCCTTTTGAACCTGGTTAACATCTTTGAAACAGTCACCAAAGCCATAGATGAAGGGCAGGTAGTCCACACAGCCTATCTGGACCTTGCAAAGGCATTTGACACAATACCCCACTCGGGCATCATAGATAAGCTATCCAGCTTAAATATAAATCCCTATGTCACAAGATGGGTCGCAAACTGGCTCAAAGACAGAACCCACAGAGTGAGAGTTGCTGGAGCCATGTCAGACTCGAAACCGGTCACAAGTGGCGTCCCACAGGGTTCTGTCCTGGGACCACTCTTGTTCGGTATATACTTTTCCGAGGTACAGGCAAACGTGGGAGGACTATGGCTCACCAAGTTCGCAGACGACTGCAAACTGGGCACCATAATCAGCTCTCCAGCTGACACAAACATCCTTCAGAAAGGTGTCACAGAGACAGATAACTTGTGCCAGTGCCATGGTTTAAAGCTAAATGCCAAAAAATGTATAGTCATACCCTTTGGCAAAAACAATGTGCCCACAAATTACCACATAGGCGGAATCCCATTAAGTACAGAGAAAGTTATTAGGGACCTGGGGACCCAAGTTGATAGCAATCTCTCCTTTGAAAACCACATTGCCAAAGTGGTTAGAAAGACCTTCTACATAGCCCACCTCATCACGAAGGGTTTCACATCTAGATCAAGAGAGGTAATCGTGCCCCTTTATTCATCCCTCATCAGGCCCATCATAGAATACAATGCCCCTTTTGGGATGTACCTTACCCGACACCTGCAGCAATTAGAAAGACCCCAAAAGTATCTCACCAAGAGGATCAAGGGTCTCAAACAGATGCCATATGCTGCTCGGTCAAAAAAACTCCAGCTCTAC
The DNA here is from genome assembly GCF_019279795.1 of Protopterus annectens. Classification (NCBI taxonomy): domain Eukaryota; kingdom Metazoa; phylum Chordata; order Ceratodontiformes; family Protopteridae; genus Protopterus; species Protopterus annectens. The sequence continues at coordinate 1,433,679,140 of NC_056741.1, forward strand.
TCAGTTGCATACCGCCTACTTCGAGGTGATCTATGCCTGACATACAAAGCTATGTCAAATCCAGAATTAATGGACATGCTCCACCTCAGTAAATCTAAATCCCTTAGAGCCACACGCTCGAGGGACTTGAACCTCATCACAGAAATAAATAGAACTTGCTGGAGGGACAGGTTCATAACCCAGAGGCTCCCTTCGCTCTGGAATAGAATTCCAGTTCATGTGAGGCAGAGCACCTCACTGAATCTCTTCAAGAAGAATCTCGATAAGTGGATGGGGGATCGTAGGTTTGTCCCAGGGATTACTCCCGTATCACTATTAGACAGAGGCACAATAAACTAAACCTTAAAAAGGGCACAGTATACTCAAATCAAGGGGTGGCGTAAGCCATACAGAATCGGGCTAGGCTTATAATTGCCCCAGGGCAGATAGCCTAGTATGAACCTATGAACCTAAACATAAAAAGTAGATTGGAAAGGATGAGATTGTGCGTGACAGATGTTTCCAGAAAGGGAATGTTTAAATTTGAGAGATGCAAACAGTGAGGGTTCGTTAATACAGGCAACTTTGTCATTTTAGGGATAGGATTATCTATGAATGATGGCAATTTGATTTTAATACTTCAGGTATTGTTGGTAATATGTCTTGCTTGTCCTGAATTTTTTGTTGGGAAAGACTAAAGAAGTCTTAGAAAAAGCATATTTATCAACATATATATGCTATACTCAAGCAGGATGTTGCTAATACACTGGCAAAACATACTAAGTATTGTGTGAAGTTTAATAAATTCATATTTCTGTGTTAGAAAGGGTGAGACGAAATGATTATTGAGGTGATTGGGCAAACAAATTGTTAGTTGTGTTGTTGTCTTTCAGCTTTTCCCAGTTAGGGGTCGCCACAGCGGAACTCCGGTCCGCTAATGATTGGCAGTAGATTTTCACAAACGCTGAGATGCCAGCTTGACGTTCAACCTTCAACGAAGGCACGCCCATTTACGCATGCCTTTCGAACGCCCACCCAACTGCGGGGAGGACATGCAAACTCCACACAGAAGGCACTCCCCGCACTCCAGCCGAGAATCAAACAGGAGAACCTCTTGCTGTGAGGCAAAAACACTACTGCTGCACCACCGCGGATATGGCAAACAAATTGTTAGTGAGGGAATTAAATTGGCAGTTGACTTTAAGATCTGAAAAGGATCCAGGTTTAAACTACCTTTATTCATCACCTGATGTGTTCTGAAAAGTAAAAGAGATCAGGTATATAACATGTTCATAGATTGGTACTAGGCTATTGGCCCTAGGGCCTATACAAAGCCTAGCCTTAACAATTCTCTGGATATCTCTTCTCACAATATTTACTTCCCTGGAAACTTTTTATTGCGATAGATATGTACGCCTTTAAGATAATTAATTTATGTATTTACACATTGCTGTTGAAGAAGGGTTAGATGAATTGGATATTATTCTGAAGAAGTCCTGTTACTGGAAAATGAAAGTGCTTAATAAATGTTTGAGGCCTCCATGGAACATTTGTGTTTTTTGTTTTATTTTTATTTTTTTACATGAATTCGCACTGAGGTATCATTTGTTTTGTTGAAGTGTAATGTTATCAGAAATCAGTGAAGTCATCACCTGTCTGCAGATTGTAGTAAATGCAATTATTTATTTTATTATTATTTATTTATTTTATTTTACATTTGTTTACCAGGAAAGTTCAGCTGGACACGAGTCCTTTTTCAGTGGAAGGCCCATGGAGAAAAGCTCCAAGGTGTCATATTTAATGCAGTTGTTATGTACAGAAAAAAATGTTATAATGCAGTTTCAGTGAATTCGTAGCGTAATAGTCAGTATAATAATTTCTGTCTCTTTAATCTTTCTGATTTACAAACCGCATTTGCGTGGTTTTTGCATTTGAATAAGCTCAGATCTTGTCCAGGTGTCCTGCAGAGACCTACAATGCCAGAGAGACCAGGTTTTTCCTGTTGCTTATTGCTATTTCTGCCTAAACGCTTGCTTTCTGGCATTTATTTCTTCTCAGAACGCGCATTTTACACTGAAATTGCATTTATTTGTGCCTGCACTTCAAAAAAAGTCATTTTTTGTTGTAAATTGTATTTATTTGTTACTGGCTTCCCATTCACGTGTGACAGCCATTACTGCACTATAGAAGTGTTTTTGCATTTGTTTCCACTGTTTTCTTGAAAAAAAAAAACTTGCTATTATCCTGCCTTACTAAGCTAGAAAAGTCAGTTTCATATTCCAGCTGATACCTGGACTGTTTTGAAGCTTTTATGCTGGCCATACCTTACTTGGGCAAAAAAGAAGCTTCTTTGTTCACCAGTGAGAGTGGGGAGCTCTGAACAAGCCTTACCTGACCTTGGAGAAGTGGTTTCTGCCCAGAAACTGTAGATCTGATATTGTTAATCCTCGTTCATTCCTTATGTGTGGGTATCAGTTCCGACCTCGGAACCAAGACGGCCATCTTCCAAACTCGCATCAGCTACAAACTCTCGAGCTAAAACCTCTTACTCAGAATTCCCCTCTCCCTGTTAACTCAGATTTTGTTTGCTGCATCGCCATTCGGTTATGTCAAGCTACTTCTCTTGAGCTAAGTACAATATTTTTCTTCTACTAAATTTTAAAAAAGTCTTTTCTCACAGAAAAGTTATTAGATAGTTTTCTCTTACCTTATCGCATTTAGCGACTATCCTTTCTAGAATCTTTCTATTCCTTTCCTCTTTACTGCGAGGTAATTTCTTTTTTACCATCATTGGTAAACGCCCTTTCCTTCCTACCTTCGGGTAATTCTTGTACCATTGCTGGTATTTTTTCTGATTTTCCTTCTTTCTTTCTAATATGGCAGATAAAAAAGGTAGTCCAGGATTTAAAAGATGTTTAGATTTTGGCCATAAATTACCTACTTCAGATGCACATTCCCTGTGTGTCTATTGCTTGGGTGTGCCTCATTTAACAGTTGACCCGCCCTGCGAAATTTGTAAGAATTTCTCTAACAGGACGTTGATTGTGAGAAAAAAATAAATTAATATTGAAGGGGGCTACTTAAATCTCCTTTTTCAGAGGCTATTTCTGGGTCGGAGGCTTAAACCCCTCCAAGATCCCTTAAGAAAAAGAGTGATGAACATATAAAGGCCAAGTCTCTTCCTTCGTCCCCTGCTGGGGACCTCCAGGAACCGAGACCCAAGAAAGCTAAGCTTTCCAGTTCGGATTTGACGACTTCTGCTCCAGCGCTTTCGGTATCTAGACCTTCGGCACCGAGGCCATTGGAGCCATCTATCTCTTTGGCACTGACTAGCATGCCCTTTACCGTCTTGGTACCAAGAGGCTCCTCAGTTCAGACCTCTTTATCGGCACCGACTGTCCACTCGATGCAGACTGACACGACATTGATGGATTTTTCAACGTCCATTGCCTGTTCAGCTCCGACAACTTACCTGACACTGACTACCCTCTCACCAACGACCATTCAGTTATCGGCACTGATTTTTTCTGTTCCAGCCTTAGCGCCATCAACCACTTCAGTACTGACTTTATTGTCGGTGCAGACCATGACTTCGGCACAGATGATTTCCTTGGTGCAGACACCTGTAGTTCAGTCCTTTACAGCCCCATTTTCAGTGCAGACCTCTGAGGTGGGCACCGAGCTTTCTCCGTCTTTAGATAGACCTGACTTCCTCCTCAGCCGTGTCCGTGAAATCCACTAGAAGTCTCTCTGAACACGACATGTTGCGTCTTGTGGATCAAGTGCTTTTGACCAGAGGAATCCCACCCCCCAGGACTTGTCCTTCCTTGGGAGGTGATCACCCTTTACCAAAGACCCCCACTTATTCTCCTTTTTCTTTGCCTTTGAAGCCCCTTGATATAGCACAGTCTTCCCCTTCTACAGTTCCCTTTTTGGAACTCACTAAGGAGCCGCAGTTGCCTTTGTGGCAGGAGAGTTTTGCTACACCCCAGGATGTCAGCTGTGGCGTACATAATTTGGGACTCCGAGTTGGCAGGCTGAGTCATTTAGGAGAGGGGTGACCCCTGCCCTGGGCACTCACCCCTCTTCAGGTGGACCGGCCTTCCAGCTAATAGAGAAGGCTCCGGCATCAGTTGGCGATCCTGTGCTGTCACTCTCCCTACCCTCCTCTTGACCTCAGTGTACACAAGTCGCTCCTAGTGGACACTGAGCGCAAGGGCCTCAGAATATACTCCCACTGGAGACCCCTTTTGCGCCATCTTCCCCAGCTTCTCCCTCTGAGGAAGTTCATCAAAAGAGCTCGTGCAAGAGGAAGCACATGGACTCCACAGAGGCGTCCCTTACTGAAGACACAGACTTTGATGATGGGGTAGGGTCCCCTCGCTCACCCTCTGAGGTATCCTTTGGTGATATTCTTGAAATTCTTAAACAGAGAGGTGGCTGGCAGCCCTCAAACCTGACCTCTGAAGAGTCTGTGTTCCTGCAGGCCTTTCATGCCCGGCCCCCTACCTCCTAGGTTAGTCCACCTGCCGACGAACTGGTCTGGCTCGTTGTGCAGCGTGTGTGGAAGGCTCATGACACCATTGAGGCCATTCCCTGGAGGCCAGATTAAATTTTGTCCCCTCCTGCTACTGATCCCCATTGGTCCAAAGGTTTTCCTGTAGATGCTTTGGTGGTGGCAGCCACAACTAAAAAGGACCTGGCGGAAAAGGAAAGCCAGACTCTCCATCCGCCAAACAGAGTCCCATACCAGCGAGACCCATTGAAGTCATGCACTCACTAGGTACTGCACCAGAGGCAACCAATATTGCATCCATAGACCATTCCTCTACCTCCTGTAAAGGTTGACCATGTTAACCCTAATACTATAACTAAACCTTTTTTGGAAGAGGAGAGGCGACTGAAGGAACTGCCACTACTTCCTTTTCAATTACAAGAACTGCTGCCCATCAAGGAGAGATCGAGGAGCCGTGGAAGGAGAGGCAAAGGCTTGAACAGGCAGACTATTCCAATACAGCAGCAGTGATTCACCAGGAGCCAAGTTTTAAAGGTTTGGTCCTGAATATATCTGACATTACCTTAACTGAGTCGCAATTATTTGTTTTAAATAGAGGGTTATCTTTTAATCCTACCCAGAAAACTAACTTAGGTGACATTTTACAAGAGTTGAGGCTTTTTGCCAGAACACTCACGTTAAAAACTATGTTTGTGTAGTCTGATATTGTATGTTCAACTTTTTCCAAACCTAGTAGTTTTGTTCCAAAAATGCATCTGGTAGTGGATACTTTTGTTGCAGTATGTGAGGCCAAAATTAGACATATTTTTGCAGATGGGACTCATTGTGGTCATTATAATCTCAGTACAACTGAAAATCATGCACTTTATGAGTTAAAACATCTATTATCTATTGAAATTAAACCTGCAGATAAGGGGGGAGGGGGTAGTAGTACGCAAAAAAGATCTATATCTTTCGCAAATGCTTTTATTATTGAATGGTGTTGATACGTATCAGAAAATTACTGCCATACAAGCTAAAGCTATTTCTGATAGTGTCTGTGATGAATTTTGGCCTGTTGATAGAAGGAAGAATAACAGAGGAATTATTAAAATATTTTATTGTTGACATACCTTTGTATCCTTCCATCTATGGACTACCTAAAGTCCATAAAAACCTCTATACCCCCAACGATGAGACCCATTGTCTCCAGTAGAGGCTGGAGTACTGAGCCTTTATCCAGCTATGTGGAAAAGGCCTTACAACCAGTACTTGAGACGTGTGGCAATGTATTAAAAGACTGTTAAATATATGTCCAATGAACCAGGAATCCAGGACACCAATTAGAAAATATAAAAACAAACGTCCATTTATTATAACCAACAGTGTAACAGTTTAAGCGCTTTCATCTCATTGTAGAGACTTCTTCAGAAACAATTAACTACATTTAATTGTACTTTATATAGCCCTTCAATCAATGTCATCATGCTTTTAATATAAACATTTAAACAAACATCAACCTAACAATTATATCCAACCAAAATGAATGTATTTGGTGCAAAATGCTTGTTGTATTTAGTATAAAAATAAACTTAAAAATATTTAGTTTAATAAATAAATGCTGGCACAAAAGTTTTGAATTTAAAAATTTGAATATATATATATCACTGTAAAAACTTGCAAAAATACATAGTTAATGCTATTTTTTTGTTCGTGAATATATGAATGAAAAAATGAATATAAATATAATTGTAAAAAGTCATTCATCTAAATATTTCTGAAAATTCTTAATACTAAATAAAAGTATATGTTTACTTGTGTATATGTATGTTGTATAGACATAAAGTTTTTAAATACTTCAAACATGGTTAGCCCTTTCTATAAGTAATGGTGTTAATGACACTGTTTCGTTTAATCCTGGGGGAAACATGGAAGCCAATCTGTACTGCCATTGGCTCTCCTTCTTTTTTAATACGTTTTTCCAATCCCCACCTCTGGCATCTATTTTAACAGTGTCCAAAATGCCAAAAACAAATTTCTTGAATTCAGGACAAGATGTACTGTGTTTGTAAAGAGAATTGGTGTTCTTATGATTCTTAATGTCATTTAGATGTTCATATATCCTATTTTTGAATAATCGTTCAGTCTTGCCTACATAGAAATGTTGACAAGTACAACATAGGGCAAGGTATACCACTCCCCTAGTATTACAGTTACCATCTTGCAAAAACACTTTGCTGTTCATAATGTTATGTAGCCTGATGATAGGTTCAACACAAATGTAAGAGCAATAATTACACATGCCACATCTTTTCGTACCCTGTTTGTTTTGAAGAATAAAAGGTCTTTTGTATTCCAAAAGTTGTTTCATATTAAAGCCCACTTTGTTGACAAATCTGGGTGTGTTTCCCAACTTTTTATGTATGCCATCATTTGTTCTAAAAATATTCCAATTTCTTTGTAAAATATTTTTAATAGCAGGGGTTCTTGTGTTGTGTGTTAAAACACAAGTAGTGTGAAAATCATGTGTATTCACCCTGTCAATGTTGTTACTTTCGAAGGTCCCTAATAGGGGGATGTATTTTTTACCCCATTGTTGCTGTACATTTTGTAAAGTAGAGTTGATCAAGTCAAAGGGGTACCCCCTTTCCAAAAACATTTCCCTTAACACAATGAATTCTGCTTCCAAATCTTCTATATGGGAAGTCATCCTGGCAATTCGAATAGCTTACCCTTTAATTATACTAACTTTTTGTGATGTAGGATGACAACTATCAAAATGTAGATAAGCATTGCAGAATGTTTTCTTTCTAAATATTTTCGATTTGAATTGCCTATTAGATGTATCTTTGTAGATGCAAGTGTCAAGGTAGTTGATTTTCATATTGTTGTATTGGAAAGTAAAAGAGAGAAAGGTGGTACTATTCTTGATGTAGTTTATGAAATTGATAATTTCCTCTTCACATCCCCCCCATAAAATAAAAATATCATCCAGGTATCGGAGATATAACTTAATATGGGGCCACAATTGACTATTAAATACAAACTGTGTTTCCCAACCCAGTAAGACCAAGTTTGAATATACTGGTGAACAGGTAGCACCCATAGGGACACCAGTAACTTGTTGGTAAAATTCCCCTTCAAAACATAAAAAATTATTTTCAAGAACTAAATTCATCAATTCACAAATTAATAGTATTTTATCGTTCTCGAGGTCCGAGTATTTGAAAAGTACTTCTTCAAACAGGACCATCCCTTCATCTTTGGGAATACATGTAAACAAGTCTCTTACGTCAATAGTTAAAAATAAAACGTCATCTTGAAATAAATCCTGTTTGATACTTTTTAAAAATTCCCAGGAATCTTTTAACAGATGGGAAGTCTTTTGAGCCACATGTTGTATATGAGAATCAATAAACACTGATAGTGAATTTGTTTTTGAACCTTTGGCTGCCACAATGGGTCTGAAAGGAGGCTTAGAAATATCCTTATGTATTTTTGGTATTCCAAAAAATACAGGGATTCTAGGAAATTTTGTAAATAGAAAATCATATTCGCCAGGACTAATTCTCCCTTCTGTTAGATATTCCTCCAAGTGACTATTAATTCTAGAATATGAAATATTGATTTGGTTTTTGGAAATGTGGCAATAAGTATTTTCATCCATCAAAAGTTTTTTCATAGCAACAGAATAATCCTCACTTTTAAAAATAGCAATTCCCCCACCTTTGTCTGGAACCATAATACGAATATTGTGATCTTTCCTAAGTTCACTTAGAAGATTAGATTCATTCTTAGTGAGGTTCCAATGTTCTAACCTCCGATTCTGTTTAAATTCATTGTATATATCTTCCATGACTAATTTTTCATAGGATTCCAGTAGGGGGTGTAAGGGTGGGTTATAGGTACTCTTCTTCTTTGTTTTGTCAGCCGTTTCTGTATGATTTATAGCATTGTCCTGTGTGGGTTCAAGAAGTATCTTTAAATTTAATTTTCTCACAAATAGTTTCAAAGCTTCTATACTTTCTACAAGGTCACCACTATGTGTAGGGATAAACTTAATACCCTTTGAAAAAAGGTTGAAATAATTGTCAGCAATGACTAAATCTGAATAATTATATATGGTAAACCCATCTCTCTTGTATACTGTTTTCTTTTGATGAAATAGAGCAAGTAGAATTATTTAATTCTAAAATGCATTCATGTGATGGGAAAACTGATTCTTTTTCTGGGGATAATATGTTCTGTTGTACTCCCCTTTCTTGTTGTAATACTGTGCCAGTCTCTCCGAGCGCCTGAGAGTAGGAAAATCCCTTTCATCCAAATTGTGTATATCCATTCCTTCCTCCACCCATTCATCCATTTGCCCAACATACTGGTCCCTAGAAGTGGGTGAGAATCTTTGTGGAAAACCAACGCTGTCATGTCTATGTTGTTGTTTATTCACAAACTTGTTTCTATTAGATGAAATATAGGGTGTTTTTTGGTTCTTATTAATATATACAGTATTATCCTGATAATTTTTCTGATCCCTCATAATTTTTCTTTTTTTCTTTTGAAAAATGTTGAAGCACCTATTCTCAACCCTGTCCAACATTTTGAAATACATAGTGCTATGATGAGAAAATACTAAATCATTTCTAATTATATTGTCCAAACTCTGTACATGCTTGAAAACATGTTCTTTTTGTACTTCAAAATAATGTACAGTTTTTCTTAAAAGACCCAAACCAATTTCATTAAAGTAATCACAAAAATCAGTCATGACATCTTCTGAATATTCTATGCCAAAAGGAAACTTGAAAATTCTTAGCCCTTGTGGCACAATCTTTAACTCTATACATTGTTTTAAATAAGCAATGTCAATTTCTAGACTTTTTAATTTGAACAGTCTCTTTTCCATACAGAAAATTAAATCTTTTAGGGAAGCATTGTCATGGTCCTTGTCTATATGTTGAACGTCTTGAACATTTGAATTAAGATTGTCACTAGCAGAAAAACAAAATTTTTTAGAAAATACTTTGTCAAATCTATTAGTGGCCTCTTGCTGAGAAACTGTCACTGAACGAGTACCCAATGTAACACCACCATCTTTGTTAACCAAGTTGTTGTTAGAAAGTCTGTCATGGTTAACAATGGGTAAAAATACAGTACCTGTTTTCGGTCGAACAACACCGTTCGTATGCGCATGAGAAGTATTTCCTGACTCAAAAAGAATAGGGGATGAACCCAAATCGCTACGATATCCATTGGGAAACACACCCAGATTTGTCAACAAAGTGGGCTTTAATATGAAACAACTTTTGGAATACAAAAGACCTTTTATTCTTCAAAACAAACAGGGTACGAAAAGATGTGGCATGTGTAATTATTGCTCTTACATTTGTGTTGAACCTATCATCAGGCTACATAACATTATGAACAGCAAAGTGTTTTTGCAAGATGGTAACTGTAATACTAGGGGAGTGGTATACCTTGCCCTATGTTGTACTTGTCAACATTTCTATGTAGGCAAGACTGAACGATTATTCAATAATAGGATATATGAACATCTAAATGACATTAAGAATCATAAGAACACCAATTCTCTTTACAAACACAGTACATCTTGTCCTGAATTCAAGAAATTTGTTTTTGGCATTTTGGACACTGTTAAAATAGATGCCAGAGGTGGGGATTGGAAAAACTTATTAAAAAAGAAGGAGAGCCAATGGCAGTACAGATTGGCTTCCATGTTTCCCCCAGGATTAAACGAAACAGTGTCATTAACACCATTACTTATAGAAAGGGCTAACCATGTTTGAAGTATTTAAAAACTTTATGTATATACAACATACATATACACAAGTAAACATATACTTTTATTTAGTATTAAGAATTTTCAGAAATATTTAGATGAATGACTTTTTACAATTATATTTATATTCATTTTTTCATTCATATATTCACGAACAAAAAAATAGCATTAACTATGTATTTTTGCAAGTTTTTACAGTGATATATGTATATTCAAATTTTTAAATTCAAAACTTTTGTGCCAGCATTTATTTATTAAACTAAATATTTTTAAGTTTATTTTTATACTAAATACAACAAGCATTTTGCACCAAATACATTCATTTTGGTTGGATATAATTGTTAGGTTGATGTTTGTTTAAATGTTTATATTAAAAGCATGATGTCATTGATTGAAGGACTATATAAAGTACAATTAAATGTAGTTAATTGTTTCTGAAGAAGTCTCTACAATTAGATGAAAGCGCTTAAACTGTTACACTGTTGGTTATAATAAATGGACGTTTGTTTTTATATTTTCTAATTGGTGTCCTGGATTCCTGGTTCATTGGACATATATTTAACAGTCTTGTTCGTTTGTTTTTTGTGAAATGTATTAAAAGACACCAATACATTTTTGTATAAGCTGTATGATGTAGTTAGGAATACCACAGAACAGTACTTTTTTGTTACTGTGGATATTACATCATTATTTACTGTGATCCCCAATGCTTGGGGCATTGAGAATATCAGGCATCTATTGTTCTCCAAGCAATGTTATTCTAGTGATAAAGTGATTTTGATATGCTCAATGTCAGAAATTATATTAGACAATAATGTGTTTTGCATTGGTAGTGACATGTACCTTCAGAAGATTGGCGTAGCTATGGGGACTCCTTGTGCCAATAGCTATGCCAATCTAGCCCTAGCTGAATGGGAGAGCACCTCTTTCCTGACCAGTCCAACTTTTCAACCATACCTGAAATGGTATACTCGATTTGTGGATGACGTTTTTCTCCTGTGGACAGGCATGCTAGATGAGCTAAATATCTTTATTGAGTTTCTGAATACCACAACATCGTTTCTTAAATTCATTAGTAAAGTGTCTTTAGAAGAAATAGACTTCTTGGATGTTAAACTTAAGAAAAGTGACATCTTAGGCATTCAGACTAGCATATATCGGAAACCGAGGAAATGCATTGCTGCATAGAAGCAGCATGCATCCTAAATTTGTCAGTAAAAATGTAGTAAGAGGACAAATTCTTAGAACTATGAGACTGCATAAGGATGACGTCCAACTCCAGTCAGCACTTGATGATTTGGGGAATGCATTTAAAGATAGAGGTTATTCACATAAGATGTTTTGTACACAGGTATCTGAATTAATGGCAGAGAGGTCCTCCAGAGGTAAACCTTTGTTTATGGATAGAACAGATCATAATATAGGGCATGACCATAGTGAACAAAATAAACTTAGATTTCCACTCACATATACTGGGGATATTGGAATATTCTGTGAGGTATTTAAACAGAACTGGAATATTTTAAAGACTATAGGTGAACTAGATGGATTACTGGATGATACACCTATGTTTGCTTTTAAGAATAAGAAAAATCTTAAGCGTCAACTATGTTACTTGGATAGACAGAATAGTTATAATAAGATGTCACAAAGGAAAGGTACTTATATATGCAGGAATTGCACAGCGTGTCAGTATGTGCACTCGTGCTTTAAATACACTCATATGGCTCCAAACTTTGAGATAGTGGCTACACATTACGCTGATTGCAAAACTAAGAATCTGATGTATTTTGCTTTTTGCACAGCATACGTAGGCAAGACGAATTGTATGCTTAAGGAGTGCATTCAAGAGCATTATGGGGATATTAACAGTTATAAAACTACCAGTGCTATATATAAGCACATAGAACAAGAAGGTAGTTCACATATTTTCAAATTTTTCATTTTGGATATTTTATCAGAAGGGAAGAGAGGTGGTGACATTAAGAATCACACCGAAGCTTTAGAACAAAAGTGGATTCTTAAATTAACTGCATATACACCACCTGGTGTTAATGAAATGGTTTATTTGAAGCCGTTTCTTAAAGCTAGCAGTTTAAAACACTAATGAGACAGAGAGAGATATATATGCATATATTTTATTTAGTTCTATATATATAGTATACACTCTACATCTTTATTAAGGCAGCTATCAGTTATTCAGTATGTTTTACATACTGTCACTCAGTATGCATAATATGCAGCTATTTAATATGCTTTATGTACACGTGTGTATATATATATATATATATATATATATATATATATATATATATATATATATATATATATATAATTTCTACTATGTCTTTTTACTATACACTGTTTTTAGGCACTGTGTTTTTTTAATGATTTAAATCAATTTACAAGGCGTTAATTGCTTTATGCATTTAAGCTGAGAAACTGTTTGTTTGGATGTAGTCTGATGAAGCGACCACAGAGATCCTGAAAGCGCTTACCTTGAGCTCTTCTAAGATTTTTTGCATTTTTCATCGAAGCATTATTGTGTTTATCCTGAACAGCCATGGTGGTTTGGCTCTGCTCTTCTGTTGCTGTATTTTTGCCTGCTCTGAGCCCTTCCTTTGCAGTTGTTGGTGTACTTTTTCTTTTTTTTTTTTTAGCATTCCTGTAGATGCTTTGGTGGTGGTGGCCACAACTAAAAAGGACCTGGCGGAAGAAGAAAGCCAGTCTGTTCATCCACCAAACAGAGTCCCATGCTCTGGACAGGATTGGGAAGGTACTTTTGCATCAGCAACCTTTTGCAATCAGGTCCCTGAACTATATGGCACACTTTACCAGGCTTCAAAGAGATTTAATTTCTGAGCTCTCTGAAACTTTGGCTGGTGCTGCATCTGATGAGGTCCATGACAAAGTGGCCTCTCAGCTAGCCACCATTGAATCAATATCTAACTCCTTCATGCGCCTGATATCTCACACATCAGAAGGAACAGCTAGTTCAGGCATTGTTCTGAGACGACATGCCTGGATGCGCTTGTGTAATTTTCTGGAACCTTTTAAGGCTTCCTTTCTCAACGCTCCCATCAAAGCCTCTTCATTGTTTGGACCCAAGGTTAAAAACACACTGGCCAGATGTGAACAGGACGGTAAGACCCTTTCTGCCATGGGTGTCCATTATTCTTCCCCTAAACAGGCTTTCTCCAGAAACCAGAAGAGAGGGAAGATATGGTACAAAAAGTCTCGGGGTCCTTTCCATGACACACAGGCCGAGTTCTTCCCTAGAGGCAGAGGGGGAAACTCACAGGTAAGACGCCCTTTTCGGGACAGAGTGGGTCTGCGTAACCAGGGTTCCATGGACTCTCTCCCTGGCCAATCCTACCAGCTCTCCCGAAGAGCAGCCCAACTGCTTTCCTCTGGAAGTGGTTGGGGGTAGTTTTTCTTTGTACCCTTCTGCCTCGCTAACCATCACTATCGATTCTTGTGTACAAAGGATAATAACCAGAGGTTATCATATTCCCTTCGGCCTTTGTCCCGCTCCCCCAACAAACTTACCTGACATTCCACCCAGTCAAAGGGAAGAAGCAGCATTAGAGATTTCAAAACTGCTAAGAAAAAGAATCATCCAAGTAGTCCCTCCAGACCAGATAGGATCCGGATTCTACTCGACTATTTTTTGTGCCAAAGAAAACCGGGGACTGAAAACCAATCTTGGATCTCAGTGTATTGAACAAGTTTGTACAAGTACAAAAATTCCGGATGGTCACAATACAGTCTATCCTTCTGCTTTTGGAAAAAGACGATTGGATGTGCTCGATAGATCTTCAAGATGCGTACTACCACATAAAAGTGGACAGACCATCAAGAAGATTCCTTCGCTTCTGTGCGGGAGCCAGTCACTACCAGAGTACTTCCCTTCGATCTCTCTACAGGCCCCAGAGTGTTCACAAAGTGCATGGCAGTCATCACAGCTCACTTGTGACTACAAGGATTCCAGGTGTTTCCATACCTAGACAACTGGCTCATCTCCACCCTCACCAGACATCTATTGGAAGAAGCCCTGGCATACTCTCTCCTCTCTGCAGAAAGGCTAGGCATAACCATAAATTGGCAAAAATCCAATCTCACCCCATCTCAGTCCACAGAATTCATAGGGGTCATCTTGAATACAAAGAATTGCAGAGCATCCATTCCAGGGCACAGAATTCTAAGGATAAAGCAACAACTGATTCCAATCCTTTCAAGGGAGAAATCCACAGCTCATACTTTTCTACAGTTGTTGGGTTCCATGGCAGCCTCCATCACCATTGTCCCCCTGGCCAGGTTTCATATGAGACTTCTACAATGGCTACTGCTCACCCAATGGTATCCCTTTCAGTACCCTCTTTCAGCCAAGATTCGGGTAACTCACGGGTGCAAACAGGGTTTAAATTGGTGGATGGCCCACAACCCGTCACAGTGGTCTCGCCCCTTCTACCCCCAACAGCCCAAGGCTACAGTGACCACGGACGCCTCCTATGGGGTGGGGTGGGGGGGCTATGTCAGGGACAGATGGTCCAAGGTACTTGGTCTGAAATGGAGGCTCATCTGCACATAACTGTTCTAGAGCTGAGGGCGGTGTTTCTGGCATTGCAAGCATTCCATCCTCTGCTGCCGTCTGGGACTATTGTGATACAATCAGACAACATGGCGGTGGTCTGGTACATCAACAAACAGGGTGGAACCAAATCTTATGCAATCTGTCGAGAGGCCATGAGGATATGGCATTGAGCGTTGGCTACCAACTGTTTTCTTCTAGCAATGCACATTCCCGGGAGTACCAACGTGATAGCAGACAGACTCAGCAGGTGTATACTACAACCTCATGACTGGTCCCTGAATCCCTTGATAGCGGCGGAGATTTTCAACCGCTGGGGTCTTCCTTGCTGCGACCTCTTTGCGTCCCTGACCAATTACAAATGCAGCAAATATTTTGCCCTGATTCCCCCTCCGGGACAGTCACCCAGGGACGCTCTAGTCCACGATTGGCCCTCGGGTCTACTTTATGCTTTTCCATCTCTCCCCCTCATTCCCCAGTTTCTGAAGAAAGCCCACCGGTTGAAGAGCAAAGTAATCCTCATAGCACCATATTGGCCTCGTCAGATTTGGTTCCCCTTCCTTTGGCCTCACCTGCTAGATCAACCGTAGATTCTCCATCCAACCCCGGGGTTGATCTCCCATCCGCAGAATCTGATTCACCCCAACTTGAACAGCCTGAAGCTCACAGCTTGGCTCCTCCAATTCCCTTGATTGCCAGGCAGAATGATCTTTCTTTGCCAGTATGTGACATTCTTATTGCATCATATAAGTCTTCCACCAGAATTACATATCTCAGCAAGTGGAAAAGATTTACCTTTTGGCTGAAAAAAACAGGTAGATCCGTTTTCAGCACCAGTATTGATAGTACTGGAGTATCTAGCCACCCTATTTCAATCCGGTCTATCTGCCTGTACCATTAGAGTTCATTTGGCTGCAATATCTAATTTCCATGATGATGTCCAAGACTCCTCTCTTATGTCACACAAATTATGCAAGACTTTCATAAAAGGCGTGAATCATCTAAAACCCCCTTATAGAGAACCTACTCAACCAAGGGACCTGTCACTGGTCCTACAAGCGTTGACAATGCCACCTTTCGAAGCAGCTTCTTCTTGCAACCTCAAATATTTGTCATGGAAGATCAACAATACAGATGGAACGTTATGGTAAGACATAACTTCTTTATCTGCTATTGTTAATCCTCGTTCATTCCTTACATGTGGGACAGAGGCCCCAGCTACCTTTATTCCTGGGAGGCTCTCATGGTAAGACATTCCTGAGCACCACAGAACCAAAAGATGCTCTTCCCCTGGTCGCCATTAGTTCTGCCAGACATAGCTCTGAGCTTCAAGCCTTATGCATCGAGAGTCCATATTTGATTTTTCATAGAGATAGAGTGTCATTGAGAACTAATCCTTCCTTTCTGCCAAAAGTGATCTCTGAAATGTCCATTAATCAAACCATTGAATTGCCAGTTTTCTTCCCCAATCATTCAAAGTAGAGTATTGCCTATATAACCTAGATATTCACAGGCAAGTTCGCTTCTACTTGAACAGGATTAAGGCCTCTCGTAAAGCAGACCAGTTATTTTTTGCCTATTCTAGACCTAAATTAGGATGTGCTGTTGCTAAGGTCACATTGGCTAAATGGTTGAAAGACTGTGTGACCTTCATTTATAGACAGCGTAATATTCTATTACCTACTACCATAAAGGCTCATTCTACAAGGTCGGTGGCAACTTCTGCTGCCTTCCATGCCAGAGCTTCTTTACATGACATTTGTGCGGCTGCAACTTGGGCTACCCCTCATACCTTCATCAATGATTGCAAATTGGATTTGGCCTCCAGGGGAAGAGCATCTTTTGGATGTTCATCGTGTTTCACTGCTGCAGTCATGACTGTAGGGTTCTCCCCTGCCGGCAGGCAGCCCTCGGTCGGCCAGAATCCCAAAGTCTGATGTCAGAGCGCCAGGAGTACAAAGCTGACAGCCAACGCGATCTTCTCCAGTTTTTCTTGCCGTGCGGTGATAGCAGTTCGCAAGTGCCGGTCGGCTGACTCCTGACGAATTTTACTGATATACTTCAATCCGAAGATTTTTCTTCTCCACTCAAAGCTAAGTACCCCGTTGGGGAAACTTTTTTCTTGCTCCACTCCGATGCCAGAAAAAGTTAATAATTGTATTTCATGTGGGAAGCAAATACCTCATAAGGATTTTCATTCTTACTGTATTCCTTGCTTGGGCCCAGACAACGACGTAGCTAGTTGTCGGTTTTGTGCTAGATTCAATCAACGTACAATTAAGCGAAGGTACGATTTTGCCTTTCATTACTTCGGTAGGCGCTTTAATTACAAAATGTCGTTGGATACGGTTCCGACTACCGGAGTTCACAAACGTCGCAAGGATAAAGACAGGCCTCCGAGGTCCAAATCTGATGATAGCGCACAACCGGAGCCAGCTTCAGGTTCGTCCGTCGTCAGTGAGGCGCTTTTGCAGCCCCTGTCATCGGCCATTTCAGAACCGACTGCTGAAACGGACTCTCATGAGGAGCCAACCAGGCCTTTAAATATTCCTGTTGCAGGACCTTCGGATGGGTCCGGAGCCGCTGTGCAGGTACCGGCTTCCGAAGGGGTTTTCAGGCCTACTCAGCTACTAATAAAGGCAAAGCCAAAGACAAAGGCAAAGACTCCTACAAAATCAAAGACTTCTACACAGGCCTCTTCTGAACCAGCTCCCAAGTCACAGAAACAGTTACTCAAGATGGCGGAGGATTTACTTACTATGATTAGGGGTTCTCATCCCCCTCCAGACAAAAGGCCTAGGCAGGATATCTCTTATGATTCCTCTGATCAGGCTTCTGTTTCCTCTGTTTCTTATTCCGAATATTCTTTCCCTCCTTTTGAGGATTCTGATGCTGAAGAATCCATTCCTTCAGCTTCTCCCCCTGAGGATTTTTCTTTTGGGGAAACTTTGCATGAAATGAGGGAACATTTCCACTGGGAAGGACAGGAGTATTCGGAATCTAAGAAAAGACTGAGGGAATTTCTTCTTCTTCCCCAACATAGACCCCTGGCTATTCCTCCTGTTTTAGATATTGTGGATGATGCCTTTTCGGAGGCTAACTTAACCCCTGACTCTTTTCCTCCTGCTCCTGTTAAGCCTGATAGATATTACAGGGTTCCTGATTCCCATCAGTTTTTATACAAGAACCCTTCTGCTGACCCTGAAACCATTTCTCAGGGTCCTAAGGGAGCTAAGGCCGCTTCTGCCAAAAATCCTATTCCTACTGAAAAGGATTCTCGATCCTTAGAAAGATGGGGCAAAAAGGTGTACACTTCTGCTACTTTGTCCATTAGGGCTTTAAACTGTCAGTTTCATATGTTTAAATACCAGCAATTTCTACTGTCTGTCTTAAAACAAAAGCTTACTTCCATTTCTGCCTGTGCAGATGATAAAGAATTACATGACTTATTGCATGCCTCTGAACAGGTTGGGAAGCATGGTTTGCACTGTGGATTTGATGCCTTGGAGGCTTCTTGTAGGGCTGCGGCCTCTGGCACAGTCATTAGAAGGCATGCATGGCTAAAGGAACAAAATTTACCTGAACAAGTAAAGGCTAAATTATTGGATGCTCCTGTTCAGCATAATGTTTTGTTTGGATCAAAAGCTGAAGAGGTGATTAAAAAGATGGAGGATAAGGCAAAATCCATGCAAACAGTTAAAGATTTCTTACAAGTACAGCCTCCTAGATTTAGCAGGAATTGGCCTTCTAAGAATTGGTCCTTTCCCTCTTCAGACATTCCTCAGAGGGGTAGATATAGACGTTCCAGAGGGAGGCCTCAAACACAAGCTGCTTATAGACCAAGACAGTGGGCTGCTTCCACTCCTAGGGGAGGAGAGGACAGGTCACAATCTGAAAGAAAACAAACTCAATGACTCCCTCTGTTGGGCTACAGGAACTTCTTGCCTGGAAGCCCCTCTCGGAGGAAAACTCTCTCTTTTTTATCAAAATTGGACTCAAATAACCCAAGACAAATGGGTTTTGGATGTGGTTTTAAGAGGTTACAAATTCCATTTTCACACCTTGCCAAGGCCAAGCGGATGGCCAGACCTTCCAAAACATCAATGGACGGAGGCCTTAAACCAGGTGGAAGCTGTTTTGGCTATGAATGCCATAGAACTGGTTCCTCTTTCAGAGATGGGAAAAGTTTTTTTTATTCCAGGCTCTTTCTAGTCCCAAGGAAGCAAAACTCATGGAGACCAATTCTGGATCTGTCGGTCTTGAACACCTTTCTAGAAATTCCAAAACTCAAGATGCTTACTCTACAGCAGCTACTTCCAGTGCTGTCCAAAAATGCATGGATGGTAACTTTGGATTTAAAGGAGGCATATTTACACATTCCCATCAGGCAGGATCGCAGAAAATACCTCAGGTTCAAAGCCGGATCGAGGCACTTTCAATTCTCTGCGCTGCCCTTTGGATTATCTACTGCGCCCAGGGTCTTCACCAAATGCCTGGCTCCAGTAGTAGCTTACTGCAGACTCAAGGGAATTCAAATTTACCCTTATCTGGACGATTGTCTAATTCAGGCAGACAGCAAGGATGTCTTACTCCAGCATCTAGAATTTGTACAGAACCTCCTCAAGTTTCTGGGATTCTCTGTAAACATAAAAAAGTCAAATTTGACACCATCACAACAGATAACTTTTCTGGGTGCACTTCTAAACACCACAACCCAAATGGCATTTCTGACATCCGAAAAACAGTTAAGCTGGCTTCAACTTTCAAAACCTTGGCAACTTTAACTCATCTATCTGCAAGGAAATTCCTGCAGGCTTTGGGTTACATGGCCTCCTGCATCCTTCTCTTACCATATGCAAGACCACACATGAGGAAAATACAGTGGTACCTAAAAAGTGTATGGTCTCAGCATTGCCACAGTTTAGACATACTGATCTCCGTCCTTCCCTGCCTTCAAAAGGAATTTCTTTGGTGGTCCAGGGCATGTGCTCTAAACAAAGGGAAGCCCTTCCGTCTGCCTCCTGCCTCTCAGATTCTAACCACGGACGCCTCGGATTATGCTTGGGGAGCCCATTTTCAGGGCAATTGTTTGCAGGGCCTTTGGACAAAGGATCAGAAGCACCTGCATATCAATTTAAAGGAAATGTTAGCCGTTCAGAAGGCTCTATTGGCCTTCAGGAATCTTTTACAACCAGGACAACTGTTAATACGGACAGACAACACCACAGTTATGTGGTACATAAACAAGCAAGGGGGATCTCATTCCTACCCCCTTTGCAGACTAGCCATGGATCTATGGAACACAGCTCTAGCTTGCAATCTGGATCTTCAAGCTCAGTTTCTACCAAGAAAACAAAACTTCCTGGCAGACAGTCTGAGCAGAAATCTTTCGGATCCATACGAGTGGATGCTGGACACCAAAATATTCAGGATGATAACAGCAGTCTGGGGATGTCCTCACATAGACCTCTTTGCATCCCATCTCAGTCATCAACTACAGGCTTTTTGCACCAGTACTTTCCACAGAGAGGCTTGGAAAGTGGACGCCCTGTCATTCAGTTGGAGGAACCTCTCAGGATATGCCTTTCCGCCTCTTCCTCTTCTTCCACAGGTTTTATTGAAGATAAAACAGGACAAGCCCAAGATGATAATCTTGCTGGCTCCAAATTGGTCTCGGCAGTTTTGGTATCCAACTTTAAAAAACCTATGCCTGGACCCCCCTTGGGTTTTACCTCAGTCTCCGAACCTTCTGTCCCAACATCAGGGTCAGGTCCTACACTCTCATGTCAGAACTCTCAACCTGGCGGCCTGGTTAATCCAGGGCCTTTGATTTCTTCTTTACTGCCCAAGCAGGTTATGGATGTCATTTTAGAAGCCAGACGTCCTAGTACTAGAAAATCTTATGCAGGCAAATGGAAAAGATTTTGTTCCTGGATGCAGGCTCAGGATTCTGATCCTCTTCTTCCAAACATTACTTTAATTTTACTTTACTTGACAGATCTCTTACGTAAGGGTCTCTCTTTTTCTTCCATTAAGATACATGCCTCTGCTATTTCTGCTCATTATAATACAGACCCTCCCATCTTTCCCCACTAGCTCATGCGACAGTTTCTCAGAGGAGCTAAGAACTTAAGACCTCCTAGATCTCCTCCTATTCCTGCTTGGGATCTCAACTATGTTTTGGAAAAACTAACCTTGCCTCCTTTTGAGCCTGCTGCCTCTTCTGACATCAAGTTTTTATCTTGGAAGACAGCCATCCTGTTAGCCCTAACCTCTGCCAGGAGAGTTTCAGTTATAAACCCTTATGGCTGTGGAACCTTATATTATTTTTCATCAAAACAGGGTATCTTTGAGGACTAATCCTACATTCATGCCTAAGGTGGTTTCCAAAGTGGCTTTAAATCAAACTATACACTTGCCAACCTTTTTCCCTACTCCTCAAAATAAAGGGGAAAGGATCTTACATTCCTTGGATCTACACAGACAGCTACGTTTTTACCTGAACAGAACCAAGAACATGAGAAAATCAGAACAATTGTTTGTTTCTTATGCTTCAAGTTCCCAAGGTAAAGCCATTTCAAAACAGACCATTTCTAAATGGATTGCTCATGGAATCAGATTTTGTTATTCTCACCATGGAAAGCAAATCCCAGGAAGTATTCGGACTCATTCCACCAGAGCTGCTGCCACTTCTGCGGCCTTCCTCAGGGGAGTTCCTACCAAGGACATTTTGGAAGCTGCAACTTGGAGTTCGGTGCATACTTTTTCAAAGCACTACAATCTACCTCTCTACTCTAAGTCTAGGGCTGGCTTTGCCTCTGCAGTCTTGCAGGGCCTTTTAGCCGCCCCTTCTTCATTATGACCACTTCCCTTTCTTTCAGCTTTGGGATTTTACCCTACAGTCATGACTGCAACAGTGAAACATGATGAACATAGTACAGTTGCGTACACCTACCATAAATGTAGATGTTCGAGTGTCTTCACTGTTGCAGTCTGGGTTTCCCTCCCTCCCGTCCCCTCTTATTTTTTCCTTTGTGCATTTCCTTTTTTCACCATTCTTCTGAGGTGTATTTGCAATGGTTATGGGACCTTTTTCATTTTGGGACTCCTGACATCTGGGGCAAGAAAAACTGGAGAAGATGGCGTCGGCTGTCAACTTTGTACTCCTGGCGCTCTGACGTCAGGGAGCATGGTTGAACAGCCGACGCCGGATCCAGACTTTGGGATTCTGGCCGACCGAGGGCTGCCTGCCGGCAGGGGAGAACCCTACAGTCATGACTGCAACAGTGAAGACACTCGAACATCTACATTTATGGTAGGTGTACACAACTATACTTTCTGTGGTGCTTAGGAATGTCCTTCCATGAGAGCCTCCCAGGAATAAAGGTAGCTGGGGACTCTGTCCCACACATAAGGAATGAACGAGGATTAACAATATCAGATAAAGAAGTTATGTCTTACAATAACGTTCCATCTGTATTGTTGATCCTCGTTCAGTCATTACGACCCTCCCTCCCTCCTTCCCCCTCCTGTGGCTTCTAGCGGATCTCACCATCCGGTTCTATTAGGTCATTTGACCAGAGGTAGCCTCTACCCTCTTTTGACTTGCAAACTCAATCGGAGGTAACAGGGAGAGGGGAATTCTGGGTAAGAGTTTTTAGCTTGAGAGTTTGTAGCTGACGCGAGCTTGGAAGATGGCCGGCTCGGTTCCGAGGTCGGAACCGATACCCACACGTAATGACTGAACGAGGATCAACAATACAGATGGAACGTTATGGTAAGACATAACTTCTTTTTTTATTGGCCATTTCTGGCTAATTTCTATCCCTTTAATCTTTCTGATATAAAAAACGCATTTGCACGGTTTTGCACATAGCGCAGCGGCGATTATTTAAGGTTAAACTGTGCCTGGCTCCACAGAGTCTGCTCTTCAGTTTTTCCCTTGGTATTAGCCAGTCCGTCCATTTTAGCACTGAAGTCAGAGTTTTCTGAGTAGCACTTAGCGAAATTAGAGACAGAAGCACTCATAAACTGTAGTACTCGTTCCTCAACTGTTGTTTGTAGGGAACAGTCAAATTACTCTCCTTTACCAGGTAAATAAGAATAAGTTCCTTATCCCATTCAGGTATGTCCAAGAGTCGGCTCCCAGTGTGTTCTCCTGTGCACCTGATGAATTCGGGCATCCTGAGGCAATGTCACAATTGCCTTATGTTCACACACAACCCTCTCCTCCTACCACACGACACCAAAATCTGTGAGAGATGCATTTACATAGCTAGACTTGAGGCAAAGCTCTCTCCAGTCACAAGTGGAATTGACAGTCAAGAGGAGAAGGTACCAACCTGCATCACACCACTTACTACACATAGACCCACCACACATGCAACTGCAAACCCCACACATAGATACATAAAGAAATATTTGGAGGCTCTAAATAAAAATCTGTGGAAACAACAGAGACCTCCAAAGCAGACATGCAAGCAGCCTACACCCACCAACACACTGCAATCATCACATAACCTCCAAAACCAGTGTGCCGCACAACTACAGCCCTTAAGTCAAAACACCTTACCAAACACACTTGTCATAGGTGACTCTACAGTCAGGCACACCAATGTCCCCCGCACCAGGCTGGACAAAGAGAAGGTCACTGTCAGTTGCTTGTAGGACGCCAGAATCCGCCACATTACCCACGCACTCAGGTCACTCCAAAACAAGTACAAATATGACTCTGTCATTGTCCATGTTGGTGTGAATGACCTGAGATGTACCTCCCTGGACTACATGAAAAGAGACATAGAGGAGCTCTCTGATTATGTAATCAAGGCAGGTATTACCCTAGCCCTGAGCAGCATCTTAACCTCATCAAGAATGATACCTCAGTACAAAAAAAAAAAATGATAAATTTCAACAATTGGCTAAGTTTTTGGTGTCATTCAAAAGGGATCCAGCACCTGTCTGCCTGGGATTACATGCTTGACAAGCCTCGGTGCTTCGCCAGAGATGGCATGCACCTATCACCCTGGGATTCAGGATACTGGCAAAGGCTCTTGCCACTACAATAGTGCCTTTTTTAGGCAAGGCTCAAAAAACAAATCCACCACTGTAACAAGTACTAGTGACAAGAAACTGAGGGTCATGCTGCTGAATGCTAGGAGTTTAAACCTCAAAATGCACTCTCTCGAGGCACTCCTCAATATGGAGAACATCGATATTTGTGCAGTAACGGAGACCAGGTTCGAGACAGCACCCCAGTGATTCTAGGCTTCAACTCATACCACACATTTCGGCCACAAAACCTGGACCGAAATACAAAGGGTGGAGGTGTAGCCATATTCATCAAGGATAACCACACCTCCAGACTGGTTGCAAAGTATGATGGCTCGGAAATCATCCAAGTGCAACTGACAAATGACACAACTGCAATCCGGATTGTAGTTTGCTACAGATCACCTTCCCAGCCCTATGACACTCATTCCTCTTTCTCGAGGTACAGGAAAACATGAGAGTCCAACCGAACACCCTTATACTGGGTGATTTCAAATACCCAAACATCAACTGGGAAAACTACGGAAGTACTAATACCTTTGCTCCGCGCTTTCTGGAGTACACTAACTCCAATGCTCTGGACCAGCTTATTAACACCCCCAGAGGTAGAAATATACTGGACCTGGTCATCACCAACATGAAGGAGAAATGTTCCACACCTGTGGTAAATTCCTCATTGGTCAGATCAGATCATAAACTCCTTCACCCTAGATATCTACACACCACCCTCACCCCCCCACCCCAAAAGAAACCATGGTGAAAACCTTCTCCAAGACTAACTTTATTCTACTCAAGACAGAGGTGGCAAACTTAGTTACTCCCCAGCAGAAAGGCAGTATAATTGAATCTGCTATATCCTACACAAAAGCACTCTACAAGCACCTACATGAGTGCATGGACTGTGCTATCCCAAACAAGACCAAGATCCACTCCTTCAAAAAGAGGAAACCAGTCTGGTGGACCCCGGCCATAAATAAGGTCTATAATAGAAGGAAGAAATTATTGCAAAAAAGAGTAAAAACCCAAGAATGGAGGGGGCTCCCTGACCAACCTTAGCAGAAAGCTAAGAACCCTCATAAAAACCTCTAAGGTGAGCTTTGAAAGAAAAATCACAACAGACACCAAAGACAATCACAAAGCATTTTTTAGCTGCGTCAGAAACCTAAATATCTCCCAGATCTGCTCTGAGCTACAGCATAATGGTTCATAATTCACGGAACCAACTGACTTCAATATATTGGCAGATAGGTTCAGTGCAAACTTTACCCACCCTCACCCTCCAAAGGGCCCATTTCCATACCAGAAGATTGTACTGCCGCTAAAATCACAGACACCCAGGTGAAAACAACACTCTCCAAGGCTAGAAACACAGCATCCATGGGACCAGACAGCATCCCAGGCTGTGTACTACATGAACTCCAAAACAAATAAATCCCTCACCTTAATACCATGTTTAACCACAGCCTCACATCAGGTTATGTGCCCACAGAGTGGCGCACGGCAGCAGATATACCACTCCATAAAGGAGGTGCCACCACTGACCGCAGGAATTACCGCCCCATCAGCAGTCTTGTCTGCAAGGCCATGGAGCGCATCATTATGGAACTCATAAACAACGACACTGGGAACCTACAAACCCTTGACTCCACCCAGTTTGGGTTCGTAAAGAGAAGGTCTTGTCTACTAAATCTGGTTGACTTTTTCAAAATGGTCACCAAAGCAATAGATGAGGGAAAGGTGGTTCACACAGCATACCTTGATCTTGCAAAGGCCTTCAATACCATTCCCCACTCTGGGATTATAGTCACCAACTTAAATATAAACCCCTACGTTGCAAGATGGGTTGCTAACTGGCTCACTGATAGAACCCATTCAGTGAGAACAGGAAACGCTAGATCCGACTCCAAACCTTTGACTAGTGGTGTACCACAGGGCTCAGTCCTTAGTCCCCTCCTGTTGGTATCTACTTCTCGGAAGTACAAGCAAACACGAAGGGACTATGGCTAACAAAGTTCGTAGACAACTGCAAACTGGGTGCCGTAATTGAGACCCCTACTGACATAGACATCCTTCAAAAGGGTCTTACTGATATAGATACGTGGTGCCAAAACAACAGCCTCAAGCTAAATGCCAAAAAGTGCATTGTCATCCCCTTTGGGGCAAACCAAGTACCTATGAATTACAAAATAGGTGGTAGTCCACTTACCACAGAGAGTGTGATAAGAGACCTAGGAACTCAGGTGGATAGTAACCTCTCCTTTGACAAGCATATTGCTAAGGTGGTTAGAAACTCCTTCTACATGGCCACCTTATCACAAAGGGGTTTGCATCTAGGAATAGGGAAGTTATTGTGCCCCTCTACTCATCACTCATTAGACCCATTATTGAATATAATGCCCCGTTCGGGATGTACCTAACAAGACATCTGCAACAACTGGTGAGACCTCAAAAGTACCTCACAAAGAGGATAACGGGCCTCAAACAGATGCCCTATGCCTTGAGGCTAAAAAAAACCTCAAGACTGTACTCTTGTCGTGTACCGGCTACTCAGAGGTGATCTCTGCCTGACATACAAGGCTATGTCAAACCTCGAATTGCTAGAAATGCTCCACCTAAGGAAAACCCAATCCACCAGAGCTACACGCTCAAGGGACATAAACCTGACATCAGCAATAAACAGGACTTGTTGGAGATACGGATTCATGTCCCAGAGTCTCCACTTGCTCTGGAATAAGGTCCCCATATATGTGAGGCAGAGCTCTTAGTTAGCGATTTTCAAGAGGAATCTTGATGAGTGGATGGAAAACAGGAAATTCACCCTTGGAATCACTTTGGTGGCTCTGCTAGACAGAGGTGCAGATAATTAAACCACTTGGGAGGGAAGCGTAAGCAGAAAGTTTGTGGCTAGGCTTAATTATGCCTTAGGGCCAATAGCCTAGTACTTACCTATGAAAATAGGAACCTAATAAAATTTGTACTGATGTTCACAAACATTAAATTTACAAGCCTGGTACTGAGACTTTACAGATAGAAGAGTGATGTATAAGATAGATGGAAGTAATTTAAGAAATTAAGTATGGTGTTAGTGGAGATAAGGAAGTCTCAGAGTTAATAGAGAAGTAGTCATGGAATAGTAATATGGTTGTGCTAATTAGAAATAGGTGTAGTAGTTTAAGTACTACAGTAAAGAGTAGTATTAGGAGTGGCTCAACAGGTTAAGTGATTTATTGCTTTAAAGGAAAGTGTAAGAAAGGTGATAAAGGGTGTTAGAGAGCTATATCCCAGATGAGGAACATGAACCAAGACAGGAGGCAGAGAGAATGTCTTGTAGTAATGGTTTGAAATGATGGAGGTGTGTGATAGACCTGATTGATATAGAAATTTTATTCCAAGTTCTAGCTACACTATTGGAATAAAGATCAACTCCAGCAGCCCTTTGTGGTTTGTAGATGGTAAGCAGTTTATTATTTGATAGAAGGGGACAATTTGGAAGATAGTATTGGAGTAGGGGTCTAATTGCTGGGTAGGCAGGTGGAGTATGGATAATTCTGTGGGTTAAGGTGAGATGAATGTAAGAGGGGTGGTAAGGAACCTCGAGTCAGTTAAGTGTTTTTAGTGCTAAGCAGTGGTGGGTCTGGTAAGGTTTGTTGCAAGCGAATCTGGCAACTTTGTTGATAGCACTGTTCAAGTTTAGAACTAAGTGAGGCTTGTAGGTTGGTCATGATAGGTGCTCCATATAAGAAAAATGTTGAGGTAAAGTGGTTTCTGTAGAGAAGCAAAGTACGATTCCTTGATAGATCTGTTAATTTCAAGAGACAGGATAGGCTATGGAACTGGCAACTAACTTGAGGTAGTCTGATGAGATATTATCTACTGAAGGAGAAAGAGGGCTTCAGTTTAAGTAAGAGATGTGATGTCAAATTGAGATGGATTTTAGGGTGAAACAAGGGAGTGTTTGCTGTCTGAGGAGAGGGCATGTCAGGATTGTTGGGAGGAAAATCTTTAATAAGGGCTTTATTGCCTTATATAAAATGTCTTAAATTGAGCAGCTATTTCGGGAGAGAGTTATTTAGAGCAGGATTAGGACTAGTGTATGTTTCACGGTGGAGTTTATTATTAATAGAAGACCAGAATGTTTTAAGGTTGGAAGTCTGATTTAGTAAGGAGTTACTGAAGTTGGTTTCTTGTCTGTGATGGTCTTTTAGCATGGTTATGTAGTTCTTTAAAGTGTTATAGGTTTTGGGGAGATTAACCATTTTTTACAAGCCCTTTCTCCTTTGTAGATTAAGTGCCTACTTTGAGTGGATAACCAAGGAGTATGGTTATTCTTTATTGTTTTTGTTCTAGTTGAAGCCAGATCATTGAGGGTTTTCAGGAAAAGTGAGTTAATGTTATGAACAGCTTCGATGAGTGGAATATTTTTCAGGATAGACCAGTTAAAAGTGCATAGAATTCTCATAAATGTATCAGGGTTAAAATTAAAACTTCCTGTAACCTCACTGAGTAAGTTTTGTTTGACATGATGGGCACAGAGTCTGTTCACATATACAGGGAGGTGATCACTGAGAGAAACGGAGAGGGTGCCACTGGAGGCATACTTAGAATCGGACACATGTATCCAGTCAAGAACTGCGACACTGTTTTTTGGGATAGTTAAAACTTGTGGGGGAGCAGATGAGTTGTCAATCCAAATAGGTTTAGGCGAGTTGATTGATATTTTGTAGAAATAATCTGGCAATCGAAATTGACATCATCTAGCATTATCTTTCCATTACAAGTATGTGAGAACCAGTTTTGGATGTTTTCAAGGGTTGTAGCATTATTACCTGGGGGAATATAGAGTACTATAGCACATAGTTGCTTATGGTTATTTAGTTGCTGCAGAGTCTTAAAAACTGTGAGCTGTAGACCCTGTGGTAAAGTGTTTGATTCCCTCAGCCCTCATTTACCTACTCTGTAACCTTGAGCAAGTCACCTAACCAGACAGTATTTGGCCCCAATGAGAAATTTAGGTTTCTCAATGATCCCCTGGACTGGAAGCCTAGTAACTACCTATGAACTACTGCATCTGAAAGTTCCTCGTGATTTATTTAACATTTGTTGACCGGGAATGTCTGACTAGGACAGAGCCTATTTTGTGAAAGCCTGGGGGAGAAACACTCCAAATCTTTTAGTTGCGATGTTGTAATCACTTAATACAGTTATTTATTTATTTTATTTAATTGACATTTGTTTACCAGGAAAGTTTGACTAGGTGGATGCCCATTTTCAGCAGAGGCCTAGAGAGAAAAGCTCCACAGACAATTAACATATTACATTAGCAATAATGAATGTTTTCACATACAAGAAAGAGTATACAGTAATTAATAGCACATCATTTTTACATATATTAGACAAAACATACTTGCACATTAATTACAGAATTGGGTATTACTAACGAGACTATGTACATGAGACGGTTGGTCTTTAAAATTATATGATTCAGACTGGTATGATTCTGCTTGATAGTTAAATATTTTTTAATATTTTGTGTGTGTATTAAAAAAAATATATAAACTGCGGTGGTGGTGCGGGGGTAGCATTGTCGCCTCACAGTAAGACATTGTCCTGTTCTATTCTCAGCTAGAGTGTCTTCTGTGTGGAGACATGCGTGAATGGGCATACCTTCATTGAAGGTTGTGCGTCAGGGCCAGCAACTCGGCACGTAAAAATGTACTGCCAGTCATTAGCGGACCAGAGTTCCGTTGTGGCGACCCCCTAACCGGGAAAAGCCGAAAGACACAACATTTAAAAAATATATATAAATCTAAATATGTATATTTATATATATATATATATATATATATATATATAAAATATGTATATATTAGTATATAATATATAATTGTATATATATATATATATATATATATATATATATATATATATTCTGCCATCATAGAACATGTCATTTCCTCATGCTTTTCTGAACCAAATGCCATCGATAA